>NC_034179.2:53271269-53571269 GCF_002021735.2 Oncorhynchus kisutch
GTGGGTGTCTCTGGAAGCCTGTAGGAGAGATGGGTGGGTGTCTCTGGAAGCCTGTAGGAGAGTTGGGTGGGAGTCTCTGGAACCCTGTAGGAGAGATGGGTGGGTGTCTCTGGAAGCCTGTAGGAGAGATGGGTGGGTGTCTCTGGAAGCCTGTAGGAGAGATGGGTGGGTGTCTCTGGAATCCTGTAGGAGAGATGGGTGGGTGCAGATTTGAAAGCTGTCAGACCAAAGGGACCGAAGTTACTCTGCTGGAGGAAAGAGCTGAATTGTGGTGAATCCCCCCTGGGGGTGTTCTGGTCTCCATGGATGTTGGGTGTGACTATTTACCTAATGTCTTCATGTGTTCACAATGTCTATGTGTTCAAGTCACTCTACACTGTCAGAATTAGCTATCTGATGTGTGCATCCAGGCATTCCCAGTACAGCCAGGCCGTCCCTTCCAAGTACTCTCCTCAATGCCTGTGCGGTAATTTAAACAACCTCATTCATTTGATTGTGTTGCAGTTTAGATTTTTCAAATCAGTGCAGCAAGCTGCCAAAAGTCCCTTTCACAACCCTTAGTCTTGGCCTAGCTCGTCTCCACATACATTAGTGGGCTACAACATAATCATTAAAGCCATGGCAAAACTCAAAATATCAACCACATGCAGAAAAGACACATCAATCGCTAATGTTTGTTTAATGAAAATCATTATAATAACTACAAAAAAATGGTGGTAAAAAAAATCTATGAAAACCCACTCCCTTGACTTCCTTCATTAGAATGACATATATTAATCAATGCTTTTATCCCTGTCTTGTAAAACAAAGTATTGAGACATGACAAGTAAGTCATTAAAGGAATAAACAAATAAATAAATAATGGATAAATGGCACACTCCCCCTCCTGAGCCAGACATCCTGCTGACTTTATTGGGTGACCATAAAATACATGGTCTGGTCCTGGATTAGGTTAATTATTTCCTTGTGTTAATTTTACCCTACAATCTTCTCTCTCTCTCTCTCTCTCTCTCTCTCTCTCTCTCTCTCTCTCTCTCTCTCTCGCTCTCTCTCTCTCCCTCTATCCCCCCTCTCTTTCTCTCTTACCACCTTTTCTCTATATTCACCTCTTTCTTTTATCAATCGCTCTCTTCCTCTCCATATCTCTTTCTCTCTCCCTCCCATTCTCTCCACCTCTCCCACGTCCCCCCCCCCCCCCCTCTCTCTCTCAGAGATTAAGGGTCATGTTGCCTTTTACAGTCTCTCACTGTGCTCCAGTCTGATAAATGCAGTGAGGCGTAGAGTGCAGGCTCAGCGGCGGCTCGGCTCCAGGAATCAGCGCCACTTTTCCAGTGCCAATAAATTTGGGAATTAGCTAGTGTGAAGGAAGTATGATCCATTAAGTGCTAAGTGATGCTGTCTCCCCCTCCTCCTCTCCCTCTCTGCCTCCTCTCCTTCCTCATCCTCCCCTCCACATACTCCTCCCCCAACCCTCCTAATTTTAATTATCCTCATCCCCCTCTTCCTCCTCCTCTTCCTCCAACATTGTTGGATAGGCATTGCTGAAATGTTTGTCCATTTGAAATCTGTTTAATAGATCTAGTCTGGGGATTTTACATTATGACAGTGAATTATTTGGGCTTACTTGTCAATTGAATTGTCAATCCATCAGCTAAATTGCCACACCACCCTCAAAACATATTCCAATCCTCATCCCCAGGAAGAGAGAGACAGGCCCTTGGTGTTTATCAGACCCACTCAGGCCTGTCTCTCTCTTCCTGGGGATGAGGATTGGAACATGTTTGGGGGTGGTTTGGCAATCAGAAATAAACCTAATTGTATGTTCCAATCCTCATCCCCAGGAAGAAAGATACAGGCCATTGGTGTTTATCAGACCCACTCATGTACAACTGGCTTTAATGACTGAACAATGGCTTGACTCCAATCTGCCCTGCATGACCTCCTGGCTTTGATTTTCCCAAATCCATTTAATATTTTACCTCTGCCCCAAAACAAACATCATGATTTTCACTCTGGAATTCTGAACATCATTCTGCTTCATGTAAAATAAGACAAATTACAGGGACCAGATTCTGACTGTGGAAATAATTCATTAACAAACTTGAGTTTTATGCTCATCTTTTTCTCATATAAGCTGTGGGAGAGAGGGATTGCCAGAGGAGACGTCTTGGCTCTGCTTGTGTTCCCACTGAAAGGATTGAATGGCGCAAAGAGGAGATGACCTGTTTGGACAGAGCTCCAGTGTTTTCTCCCTCCCCCCTCTCTTTCTGTCCTTCTGTAGCAGAAACAGTGTAAAGTTAAAAAGGGAATAGTAAAATTACTCAATGAAACATCTCTTGGTGTGTGTTGGCTACATGGTGTTTATGCCTAGTGAGGGAGGCCTGTTCTGCTCTCTTCAGCTCTGCTCTGTGCTGTGCTGGTCTGACCGTGTTTGCTCTGGTTCAGAACCTGCTCAGGCCTCCTCTGGGACCACAGCCATGTGCTTTGGAGGCCCTCAATAAGGAAACCACACAAGAGAGCATTGCAGGGGGGAGAATGTTCCTGAAAAAGCCCTGCTGCTCCCAGCCAGGACACCAGCGAGAAAACCAAACTGGATGTGGTGAAAATGTCAAATTACTAAAGGAAACTAAAGGGAAACCTCAGGCGAGTGAAAAAAAATACGGACGTGTTTGTGTTTTACAACATGCTGTTCAAAGCAGTGGAGGAGAAGTAAGCAAGAGGGGACGAGAGATACACTGAGGTGGGGGAAAATAAAATTGAATATAAACAAAAATGGACCAGGAGCTTGTATCTTCATGCCATGTTAAATAAAGTGTTTCAGTAGTACTGAGGAAGGGTTAAAAGTGTCTGGTGTTTGCTGCATGTGTCTGAAGAAAACAGTGTCTGCCTCTGCACTGGGCTGGCTCCACAAAGGCTCCATTCCCAGCAGTTATGGAGGACAGAGACCGCTAACAGCTTCCTCCTCACTTCATAACAAACAGTGCGAGGCCAGGCCCCCGAGGCTTCCTGTGTCCCACACACAGCCCACAAATAAACACAATCACGTTAATTTACCTCTAGCCCAACCCCCCCCCCCCCCCCCCCCCCCCCCCCCAAACCCCCAACCCCCCCAACCCCTCGCTCCACGCCGCTGCACGGAAAAGAACTCAGCACAAATTGCTCAAACTATTTTTTTTCTTCTCTCATTAGAAGGGAGATTCTCCATGTCCCCGTGTTTCATGCAGCTGCAAAGGCTGCAAATGTCTGCTAATTGGATCAGAGAAGTAGAGTTTCTTTCTTCTTACAAGGTAATCAAGAACACAAAGATAAAGAAAACACTGCACAGGTTCTTTATCCATACCCTTCATCCATATCTTCACTTCATAAACATTTGTTCACTTTCCTCTATAGGGAACAGAGGGGTACCCTTGTTTCTGGGAAACCGTACACAAAAGGAATCATTTCACCAAATATTTAGGAAGATGTCATCATTTAATGGAGTCTGTCAAGGAAGAAACCACATGGAAAAAGTGGTATGCAAGTTAGGTCCAAAAAATGATTTTCATCAAGTCAAATGAATGTATTGTGTTAGAGGTTTCATGATGCTTGTATCTAAACCAAAGTAGATCATTTTAAGATTGTTCTATACATCAGTTGGGGTCTCTATAAGCTTCAATAATGATGTCCGAAACCTAGCATGAAAGTGCATCCTTGTAGCTGTGTGGGTTAATATTGTCAAAATGTTTGCCTTGGGGTAAATTGAGCCAATGGCTATGGGGTAAATTGAGCCAATGGCTATGGGGTAAATTGAGCCAATGGCTATGGGGTAAATTGAGCCAATGGCTATGGGGTAAATTGAGCCAATGGCCATGGGGTAAATTGAGCAAATGGCCATGGGGTAAGTTGAGCCAATTGCCATGGGGTAAGTTGAGCCAATGGCCATGGGGTAAATTGAGCCAATGGCAATGGGATAAGTTGAGCCAATAGCAAGTGTCTTCTTCCCAAGTGTATTGCAGGGCATTATCGCTGGAATATGAGGTAACAACAGGGCCTATGTTAAAAACAAGTACAAAGTGTTTTTTAGGTGTTACGCCTATGTTTAAAATATATTTAAAATGATTAAAAGACAAAAAAGCGATCGTGATTGTGTTTGGGAAATATAGATAGGCATGGTTTTAAAAAAGGTAGTGGTAATATTTCAATCAGTACAGAAATTTCTAGGCGGCTCAACTTACCCCATAGGACAGACATAAGTCGTGCCAAGAGGCTACATTTTTGAACAAGCTATGTTTTCAAAACTGTAATGTTTGGCATTAGTTCTGATTAATTCCAGTTACACACAACATGCTGAAACATATGTAAATATCTTGGTTAGAAAGAATACTATATTTTCCTTGACAGAGTGATGCTGAACGTAAAAAAATTTCTCAACTTACCCCACTCTCCCCTATGACCAATGGAAAGGCTGGAATTTAAACATAGCAAGTGATAAATCACATCCTGCATCAGTAAGGATACAAGTCCCATTTAAGTGATTTAATAAATTGGACAATTTTTTATTTGACCTTTATTTATTTAGGAAAGTCAGTTAAGAACAAATTCTCATTTTCAATGATGGCCTAGGAACTGCCCTAGGCATTGTACCTTGTCAGCGCGGGGATTTGAACTTGCAACCTTTCGGTTACTAGTCCAACACTCTAACCACTAGGATACCCTGCCGCCCCAACAATGTTTACTGGGTCAAACATAACGAGTGCAACATTTTTCACACATTTCCTTTATCGTACAAACACAGCCATTGAGACTGGCGTAAGGTAATGTATTCTAATCCAATAGGTTGTACTGACTGAGCCATAGACTCGATCAAAGAGAGCCCTCAGTGTGCAATAACAGCTAATATAAGATTAATCAGGGTTAATCACGGGTTAATCAGTCAGTGGTGCCATATTCAGGAGGAATTTGGCTGCCATGCGGTGGGCTCTAGAGGCTCTGATGTGGCGGACGGACAAGTCTGAAAACTCTGCAGGGAATCACTGCAGATAGCTAGCTAGAGCACAGAGGGAAAGAGAGAACAGCTAGAGCCATACTGCCATTATCATTCAGCACATCAAGGTTTTACTTAATGACTATGATATGTGGTTGTCTTACCTACCTTAGTTTAATGCACTGACTGTGAGCCGATCTGGAAAAGAGTGTCTGCTCAATGTGCCCCACAAGACCGTGAGGAGCTAACGCAAGTCTCAGGCAAATGATGCATCACGCGAGCGAGTTTCCCTGAACCACCTCTGTTACATGGACCAGATCCAGTCTGACGCAGGGAAAGTACAGTAGTGCACACTCCAGAGAGGGGGCCAGAAGTCAAACACGGCTATGACTGTTCATTTTTCATCCTGCACGCTACCACAACGAACCATTACTTACCCTGTGCTCTTATGTTCACACTGCGTTGTACTGTGTTCATAATTGAATTACACCTCCTCTCTCCCGTTGAGAGCTCAAGCCAAGTCCTTGATGTAAAACAAAACCGCATACGGCCACATCAGCACACATAAATAATATCTGCTCCATGAGGCACTATGGTTTCATACAGAAGAAAATAAAAACTGCGGACATACTGTACACTCGCATATAAATCAGCCTCAACTGTCCACAAACTCCAATGAGCTATGCAACACTTTCTAGACATTATTTAGCCAACCGTGGTTGACCGCCAACCCGAGTAGGCCAATGTAGACACAATTTTAAACGCCTTCATCATTGAGAGAGAGAGAGAGAGAGAAAGAGGGAGAGAGAGAACATGACCAGCACTAGCTTATTGGCTAAACTGCGCATTTGTGTTGGCATGGCGTGCATCACCTTCAACCAGCGTGGATAGTCTTTTGGGAGATGATTTTATTGATGGTAGAAGACAAGATAGTGCATGTGAGCTAAGCTATGTACATACTGTCTATGTTTACGCTTATAGATGCATGTGAGCCTGCCCAGAGCCACCCCTCCCTTCCCCCCTTCCCCACCCTCCCGACCCCCTCCTCTTCTTCTCTGGGTCGGATGAAAGACAGAGGCACCGGTTTAGGAAACCTAGTAGGCGCATAATTAGCAGACAGGATCAAGCGCTGCTTACAATCCCTCCCCCGATTAGCAATCACATTGTATACACCTCCGCTAATTAAACCAATCATCTGGCATGTCCATGTAACGTTCACTTCCTTGTTTCCGTTCGCTATTCATTTCCAGCAGAACCTCATCTGGGTGCCATTTGAGCAGGCAGGGGGAGAGTAATACCCAGTGTCACCCAGCTCAGGGGGAAAGGAAAGAGAGAGACGCTAATATTAATTCATTCGGGGGACTCTCTCTCTCTCTCTCAAAGCTGATTGACAGACAAGGTTCTGTTTGCAGGAAAGGCTGCGCACCGTATTGAAAAATGTGGTGATATACAGGTGCTGCAATAGGGATATGGGACCTATTGGACCTCCTGCGTGTGTTTGGCCTTTGCCTCAACTTCATGCACTGTTATGGGAGGATTGTTATGAATGGAACATACCATAAAGCCAAGGACAGAGAAATGTTAGTCCCTCAGAGTATACACTTACAAAAAAACCCACAAAAAATAAAAACCACATGGTTTTTGGACACGCATAAACATATCATGTGCGAAATCGATTGGGTTTAATTCCAGAGCGCGATAAACATCAATTTTTCACATTTACATAAAAATAAAAAGACATCTTAAACAAACGTTCATGGGTCCCTTTCGATGTGTATGAATTGTGGCTGTTCTCATACTTTTAAACATTTACTTGACTTCGTCTGGGGCCGCACAACACCCGTGCCAATATATCCTCCAAATACTGACTTCTCGGACATTATCACTTAATTATTCCCAAATACATTTATAACTGTAACGTTAGTGTTCGTTTCCTTACATTTTGCATCATTCCATTACTTCGTTAGTTTACCTTTCGTTCCTCACTGACGTTTGTGTGGTTGTTTCTGAGGATCGCTAGCGATGGTGGATCATATTAGGCTAACGTATTACAAGTTGTGCAATAATTTGGGACATGTGGCCTATTTGAATCGTTATGGAAGGCAGACCATACAGAGCCGTTTAAACCTGGAGCCTTGGACACAGTTGACGAGGACTGGACCATTGTCGTCGCAGTTCCATTAGTGAGGATTATTAGGGTAGATTTATAGACTACTATATAGACTACTGTTCAACACCTATTGTACACTTTTCACCTTCCAATATTTCATGGATTGAACAATTAAATATGTCAACTTTCAGGATGAATCAAACCACTGTATTTTTGATTCACCAATATGTTTAGTGCGTAAAGGCTGTAGGGCCTTAATACTTTCCTAACCCTAAATAATATACGTGATCAGAGTATTTTTTAAATCTACCAAATTTGAAATGATTGGGGTTATTGTCTTACTGAAAAATCCACTTGTGGCCAAGTTTCAGCCTCCTGGCAGAGGCAACCAGGGCTAAAATGTCCTGGTACTGGGTAAAGTTCACGATGCCATTGATCTTAACAAGGGACCCGTAACATCAAAGATCCACCACCATACTTTACCGTTTAGTATGAATTACTTTTCTGCCGACCATAGCTTCCGGTTCCAATCCAAGTGCCAATGCCGTTTAGCAAACTCCAGGCGGTGCTATGGTCAGATGACATGAAAATAGAGCTCTTTGGTGGGTTTGGCATTGAAACATTGAAATATGTGCAGAAAAGTTCCTCCTACATATGGTAAGATATGGTGGTGGATCTTTGATGTTATGGGGCTATTTTGTTCCACTGGTCTTGGGGCCCTTGTTAAGGTCAATAGCATCATTCATTTGACCAAGTACTAGGACATTTTAGACAAAAACCTGGTTGCCTCTGCCAGGAAGCTGACACTTGGCAGCAAGTGGATCTTCCGGCAAGACAATAACCCCAAGCACGAATCAAAATCCACAGAGAAATTGTTACTCGACCACAAAATCTAAATTTCGCAATGGCCATCTCAGTCTCCGGACTTGAACCCCATTGAAAACCTGTGGTTTCAAGGATCTGGAAAGATTCTGTATGGAGGAATGGTCTAAGATCATTGTGACCTGCCTACTTTTGCCCTAAAAAAAAAAACAATCCTGTCTAAAATTTGAGCAGGCTCTCCGTGTGTGTGTGTGTGTGTTTGTGTGTGTGCGTTTGTTTGTGTGTGAATGTGGAGGTGCGAGGAAGGGGGGAAACCTTAAACATGAACTCCAGTGAGAGGCAGACCTTGGCTGAGTGAAAATTCCTTCATGCATTATTAGGAGCCGCTGCTCAAGAAGAAGTCATTTCACCACCACTTCAAAACTAGGCCCAGTGGCCAGAAATCAATTCCCTGGGCTGCTTCCACCCAGTGGCATCTTTGAATCCAAACAAAGGCCAGAGGGCCAGAGACAGAGAGATATAGTGGTCAGTGCTGCGGCTCCACACTCTCTGCCAGTCACTCAGACCATCAGCTCTCCCTCACGCCGGCCCAGGGCACCATCCTATTGGACAAACTGTGTGGGGTACACCACCAACCATTCACTCGACCAGAGATCAGCCTTTACTATGCTATAAAGGAAGGGTTTCAGGCCAAATATGAGGGACCCTGGGAACAACAGTCAGTCATTGTGCAAGGGCTGTGGAGGGGTGTATACATGAGGACTGTAAGGATGGCTTGCTGTGGGGCTGACAGAGCAGGCAGGCAGGGGCCACCATTGTGAGGCCTGGACAGAGGTACCTTTGTCTGGGGTACCGTCGCCTAGCAGGTGCTGTCTTACCCACTCTCCTCTCGCTGTGGGGAGCTCCTGTATCCAGCCCCCCGGGGGCAGGAAAGAACCTTGCGGGTGGGCGGATGAGAGCCCCCTCTCTCCCAGATGGCCCCCCTCCTCTCCCATGGCATAGAGAGAGATGGAGGGAGAGAGAGCGATGGAGAAATTATACAGAAAGATGGAGAGAGTATGATACAGAATAGAGGAGAGAAAGAGAGAGATGCGCTCTGATCGTCAGATGGGAAGGGCATTTATTGATCATCTCTCTCTCACAAATAAAGGAAATCCTCAAGCACATGAACTGGACTTTATTAAACCGACCCCCTCTCTTCTCTCTGCACCCTAATACCAGGAGAGGAAAAGAAGAAGGGGAGGATGGAAGGATGGGGATGCGGAGTGTGGGTTATTGAAGAGAGAGAGAGAGAGAGAGAGAGAGAGAGAGGGAGAGAGAGAGAGGGTGAGCGAGAGAGGGTGAGCGAGAGAGAGAGAGGAGGATGGGCTAAGAGGTTAAGATGGATCAGGGGAGGGGTGATTAGAGGGAAGAAGAGAGAGAAAGACACAGGAAAAAATAATATGAGAAAAGAGTAAGGGAGAGATTAACACACTAATCCAATATCCGATGCTCCTGGACGACAGGGCGGGCGCTGAAGGATGTGTCTCGTAAGCATTTCATCGTGACACACCACATCCTACGCTAGGAGCCGCAGGAGCAGCAGCCTAAGCCAGGGAAGCACGCTGCCAGCCCGCCCTCCGGCCAGCTCCAGACCAGGCCACCACTCGCTCATACGCAACACACACCACCTACCCTACCCCACTCACATCCTGGATTTACAAACCTCTCTGTGTTCTCTGGAAACCAACCACCCTCTCTCTCTCTCTCTCTCTCTCTCTCTCTCTCTCTGAGGCATGGTCACTCCCATCCTCAAACAGGGCTGGGGGTATTTTTCAACATTTAATGTTATAAGACTTTAGGAAGATTTGTCCTCATGGACCTAGTTACTGCACCCTAAATGGCACCCTATTCACTTTATAGTGCACTACTTTTGACCAGGACCCATAGGGCCCTTTTGTATCCCTTACAGAAAAAAGGTTTTCACATGTGAAATGGCTGTATTCGCATGTTGAGCTTGAATTTCACATGTGTTACAATTAGAATTCATATGCTAACACCACCTTTTCATGTTAGGAGAATAACATGGTTTCACCTCAAATGTGAATTGTAGTTTCAACTTGTGAAAGATGTTTACACGTGAAAATCACATTTGCATTTGGGTCATTCCACAAATTCGGGGCCGTTTAAGAAATGTAACTTGGTAAAAGAAAACTCTGGATTTAGATTAATTGTACTTTCTGTAACAAAGAGCTCGTGTTAAACTTCATAAAAAACAAACAAATTTCCTCGTCTCTAGAGATGAAATAAAAACAAATACTATAGTAAGTGCCTATTAAGTGCCAAATAAAGTAAGGGTTGAGCGTAACAGGGTTGATGATTTAATCTTAAATCAGCCAGAAACAGTCTTTGTTGTGTGCAACAGGGAGCGACAATTGAAAAACAAAAACATCTATGGGTAACAGGGTTGACGTGTTATGATCGATCTGCTCAGTTTTCAACCACAAAACGCCAGAAAATTGCCAAAAAGAGAAGAACCAGCTCACCTGCTTTTACACTATGATTTGACTATTAGATGTTCAATGTATCTTTTGAATATTTTTGTATACATATTTTCTTAAAATGAGGGACCGACGTAAATAAATCACTAATCACATGAAATAAATAATAATCTTCAGAAATGACTTTGTCAAAGCAACAAAATAACTATGGCTTTACAATCATGGTGAAAACGTGCATACATTTTGGGGTTAAGTGTGTTGAAAGGTCCTAGAAGTGACACAGGGTTGACACAGGGTTGACACCGGGTTGACACAGGGTTGACACAGGGTTGACACCGGGTTGACACATTGTTGACACAGGCACATGTCAAAATGCAGAATTTTGACACTTTAGTAAGTCTTTATTCATATTAAAACTCTGATTTATTGAATTCTCCATGTCATCTAAAGTGCCTTCAAAAAGTATTCACACCCCTTGACCTGATCCACATGTTGTTGTGTTACAGACAGTGTGAAAAATGTATTAAATTGGGATTTTTTTGGTCACTGGCTAACACCTCAATGTCAAAGTGGGATTTCACCATGATACCAATGGTGACTTTAAAACAGTTACATAGTTTAATGGCTGTTACAACATTGTTGTTACTCCACAATACTAACCTAATTAACAGAGTGAAAAGAGAGAAACCTATACAGAATACAAATATTCCAAAACATTCTTTCCGTTTGCAACAAGGCACTAATGTAACACTGCAAAATATTTGGCAAAGCCATTAACTTTTTTTCACTGAATACAAAGTGTTATGTTTGCGGCAAATCCAAAACAACATGTTTCTGCGTACCACTCTCCATATTTTCAAGCATAGTGGTGTCCGCATCATGTTATGGGTATGCTTTTAATGGTTAAGGACTGGGGAATTTTTCAAGGATAAAAAAGAAACGCAATAGAGCTAAGCACAGGCAAAACCCAAGAGGAACACTTGGTTCAGTCTGCTTTCCACCAGACACTGGGAGTTGAATTCACATTTCAGCGGGATAACAACCTAAAACACAAGGCCAATTCTACACTGGAGTTGCTTACCAAGAAGACAGTGAATGTTCCTGTGTGGCAAAGTTACAGTTTTGACTTAAATCTACTTGAAAATGGATGGCAAGACCTGAAAATGGCCCTACCAATGATCAACAACCAATTTGACAGAGCTTGAATCATTTTGAAAATAACAATGGGCAAATATTGCCCAATTCAGGTGTTGAAAGCTCTTAGAGATTTACCCAGAAAGACACGTAGCTGTAATCGCTGCCAAAGCTGCTTCTACAAAGTGTTGACTCGGGAGTGTGAATACTTATGGAAATGAGATTTTTCTGTATTTAATATTCAATACAATTTGCAAACATTTCTAAAAACATGTTTTCACTTTATGGGGTATTGTGTGTAGAGGAGTGCTGATTTTTAAATTTTTTAATTCAGGCTGAAATACAACAAAATGTGGAATAAGTCAAGGAGTATGAATACTTTCTGAAGGCATTGTATATTAACGTTGGCTTCTCCCGTGGGAGATGCAGGTTTAAATCCCACCGATCACAAGAGTACTCCAATAGAAATCTCTGATCACAGTTATAGATGATGTCATGGCGAAGTTGTTTTTTACTCAAATTTAAATGAGTCAGTTTGTCACATTCACAAGGTTGGAGTAATAACATGTTCAACTATTTAAGACATTGGCTTGATTCTAGGTTGTGTCTTTAAATTTCGAGAAAATGAACAACTAAGGAAGAATTTTTCTCTTTTTTCATTGACTTCTCAAACACCAAACCCTGGCCAGGTCTGTTTGGTCTGTTTCGCAATCTGTTTTGGTATGTTTTTTTTTTTTTTACATACAGGGGTCCTAAAATTCTAATGAAATAGCTAAATGATCCATGGTATGACCATCTTAAAACAATTACATATGTCAGCTTATAACTCTCTCACTCTTGCTTTTCCTTCATTTTTTATTTGTTCAAAACTGTTCAACTATTGTCTTTCTCTTTCTTTGAGTCAACTACTCACCACATTTTATGCAAAGAGTGCTAGCTAGCTACAGCTTATGCTTTCAGTACTAGATTAATTCTCTGATCCTTTGATTGGGTCGACAACATGTCAGTTCATGCTTTAAGAGCTCTGATAGTTTGGAGGACGTCCTCTAGAAGTTGTCATAATTACTGTGTAAGTCTATGGAAGGGGGTGAGAACCATGAGCCATGTACCAAGAGGAGGACAAAAACTAGCTGTCCTCCAGCTACACCATGGTGCTACCCTACAGAGTTGTTGTTGAGGCTACTGTAGACCATCATTGAGAAAGTATTTAGTATAAAACGGATACATTTTTTAAAATTCTTTCACTATTTTTATTTTTATGAAATTCACTGAGGAGGATGGTCCTCCCCTTCCTCCTCTGAGGAGCCTCCACTGGTTGAGATGTTGAGCTGTTTTATATTACACACGCACACTCGCGTGTACACACACACACACACACACAACGCCTCCTTATCCCCCGGCAGTAGACATCTCAGCCAACTGCAGAGCTCTATCTATCTAGGTGAGGAGGACAGACGCAACAATGTTGACCATTCACTTCAGGAATCCTCCCCCCTTTTGTGTCCTGTTCACAATGCAACCACAGCAGCCAGGCTACACCTCCTCAGTCAGGTTTGGTAAAAATAGGAAACACAATAGAGAGCAAGAAACATTAGTAGTGAAGACAATGTGGCTGAGGACCCATAGTACAGCTGCCGGCTGCCTGAGTAGAGGAGCCACTGAGGGCTGCATAAATAGCAGATCATATCTTCTGACTGGTTATCCTTCTATTTATGGGCCTCGTATACAGGACCTCAGGGCAAACTGGAAAACTACACTCTCCATACTCCCTCAGGGTCTAGAGAAAGCAGTTTCCTGAGTCTATGGCCTTGGAGTCTCTAGCCTACTACTATGGTAGGTCTGCAGGGCAGTGGTACGGGAAGAAAGATTAAATAAAAAACTGATTTGCATCATACAGCCAGGTACATACACTAAATTCCTTTATCCTTATGGAATGTACTAAGAGAGGACAAGAGACTGAGAATCACTAGACTGGTGTCATCACTCCCTTTTTCCATGTTCCCAAACATGAGTTCAAAGTAGTTACCAACATAACGTAATGGAACTAACAACACCTGGGAACAACATAAGAAGAAGAAGTCAGTGAGAGTTGGACTGAGTGTGGGAGGGAGAGGAGAGAGGGGAGGAGAAGAGAGGAGACATGGAGAGGGAAGGTTTTGCAACAGTGTTCTCTGTGAGAAATAAATGTATGAAATGTTATTGCGGTTGTTTTGGCTGAGCTCCAGAGGAAGTGTTGGGCTTTGACAATGCGCTTACAAAGAATTCACTGCAGCTAAGTCCAAGTGGGCGTGTCAGCGCTGTGGGGTCGGAAGCCAAGTTTGGTTGGCTCTGGCCCCTCTGGCGCCTCGGGGGACTGCTGCGCTCTATGGAAGAGCTGTTATTCACGCAGCACAGAGAGTGCATAGGCAGAGAATTGTGTGTGTGTTTTGAGTATCTGAATGAGTGTGTGTTTGTGTGCGTGTGTATGTGTGTGTGTGCGTGTGTGCGTGTGTGTGAGTTGTGTGCATGCGTGTGTGGGTGCGTGCTTGTGTGTGTGTGTGTACTTGTGTCACAGAAATGCTCTTTTACACATGTCCTCCTCTTAGGCATAAGACATGCAAGTTGAAAGATTCATCCACGTGACATATACAACAGTTTCAGGTATTAAATAGTCAAACTACATGGTCTGACTACTTATAATGGTGGTGGGCCGAAGAGCCTCATTAAGATTCCTGTCCCCTACCATTCACCTCAATTCACTTTTGTTACCATTCCTTGAGCCATTTAAAAGATGGAAAAAAATCCAGTTTACTGAGCTACGACTTTGATCCACCAGTTTATAGGCTTCGTGTATGAATATGCTGCATCTCTTTGCACACAAACATTGACTGAAATGGTTGGCTTTCTTGGTATAATGTTTTCCTTCTGCACAAAGTAGTGAATGTAAGAAATCATATAATGGGAACAAGAGGACATATTTATAAGATGAAATGCTCTTGCAAGACACCAGTGCTATGCGTTTTACAACTGCCTGTGTTTTGAGCAGTGCAAATCCATTTGGAATGGGTGTTAGCAGAGTGGAAGCTCTGATACAGGGTCGGCAATAAATGGTGATAAGAAGTGCTGGCCTGACCAGCCTCGGGAAAGGGGAAATGATGCAAGACAGTAGCTCTTTGTTTCAAGTTTCTGCTTGGTCAGATGCCATGGAGTTCGGATAATGAAGGAGTCTGGCTGGTGCACTCTGAAACTTTTGGCCAACTCTGAATTCCATCTCCCGTTCTCTCTATCTCTATCTCCCTCTAGACCCCCCCCCCCCCCCCCCAGCGCTCTCGCCCCAATTTCCCTCCATTTTCTCTCCCCAACTCGCTCCCCATATTTCCTCTCTCCCACTTCCAGTGTTGAAGTGTGTTTCTCTTGCGCTGAAGTCTTCCTGTCACACTTGGTTCGTTGGGCTCTGAATACCAGTAAAAGAATGGTGCAGGATGGCTTTTGCAATCTCCAGGTCTAAATGTCAAAGTTACATTTCCAAACAGTGTGCACTTGCCATTTCCTCCCATCTGAGCGTGCATTCCTGCAGACCTGCACATGTCCCGTAGGAAAACCCAGAATGATCTCTCCTCCAATTCCCTGACCTCACAAATCATTCAGAGGCACTTTGTTTGACTCTCTCTCTCTAGTGCATGTCATTTGGTATTCACTACTAGTAGAGAGTGGGAGAGAGAGGGGAGAGGGGAGAGGGAGGGAGAATGGGGAATGAGTACTACACCAGATGTGGAAAGGACTTTTGCAATATGTCATCCAAACTGCAAGGGGACATTTACTTGAACCAAATCAACATGGATGAGTTTACTTGAGAAATGTGCAGACAGGTCTGTTCCAGTCACAGCACGAACTGACTGGCTGCACAAAATGGCTGCTGAACATGAGAAACACCAAGCAAAGAAAACAGCCCCAAAAAAGAGAAGGATCAACGGATGTTATGTGGCCAAAGTTGGACAGGGTGATCTGTTTTGACAGTCCAACTGTGTGTCTGCTGTGGCTGTGGCTTTCTCTCTCTGTGACTTCCAGAAAGGTGTGGCCTTACAGTAGGGCACATGTGGCCTGAACAGAACAAAGTCCTCTATAGGTGGAGGACTGGTGACACATTTCTGTTGAAAGGAGGGCTTTGCTATCTCCTAAGCTAACATATGGATTTTTTTAATGATGGTCATACCATGGATCATTAAGCTATTTCATTTAGAATTGTAGGACTCCTGCATGTAAAAAATATATATATATATATACAAAGATTATTTGATAAAATATAGAAATGCATTGAATAACACTTTCATAAATGACAAAAAAGACAGTCAAAAAATCTATCTTTTATTTATTTTTTAAATTGTACCCCCTTTTCTCCTCAATTTCGTGGTATCCAATTGTTAGTAGTTACTATCTTGTCTCATCGCTACAACTTTCGTACGATCTCTGGAGAGACGAAGGTCGAAAGCCATGCATCCTCCGAAACACATCCCAACCAAGCCGCACTGCTTCTTAAGTCAGCGCGCATCCAACCGGGAAGCCAGCCGCACCAATGTGTCGGAGGAAACACAGTGCACCTGGCGACCTGCACCCGGCCCGCCACAGGAGTTGCTAATGCGCAATGAGACAAGGATATCCCTAGCGGCCAAGCCCTCCCTAACCCGGACAATGCTAGGCCAATTGTCGCCCCATGGACCTCCCGGTTGCGGCCGGCTGCGAGAGAGCCTGGGCTCGAACCCTGAGTCTCTGGTGGCACAGCCCTAGACCACTGCGCCACACGGGAGGCCAAAAAAAATCTATCTTAAGGAATAAGGTTTTAAAGTTTCTCCCCTATATCTAGGAGATATGAGAAAGCTCCGGAAATATATAATTCTTCTTTTTTTTTTTTACCCCTTTCTCTTGTTGGCAAAACTACCTCCATATTTCCATTCATTTGTCATGGTTATTTTCAGGCGAGTCCCGTGACACTTGTGGGGGTAGAGCAAAACGGAGAACACCATCATGTTCGTGAGTCTCATCTTTCCATAGAGTGTCATAATAGTTAGTAGGCCAAACTGCTACAGCTACAGACGTTTTCAGCTACAGACGTCTCCTGGTCTGACAAACAGTGCTGCCACTTCCCACTGCAGATGCAGAAGGACGATAGCGGCTGGGATGGATTGAGTTCAAACTGACAGATTTTGAAGGGAACTTTTTTTAAATAATGTTAATTAGATTGACGCACAGGATTTGATATGATTACCCAGACTATCTATATACGCACACACACACACATGCATACGGACACAACACACACACAGACATACATACAAACACACACGCACACATACACACACACTTTCACACTCATCATATGCTGCTGCTACTCAGTTCTTTATTTGACTCTTATTATTTTCTATCCTGGTGCCTAGTCACTTTGCCCTGCTTTACCCCGCACACTGACTCGGTACCAGTACCCCCTGTATATAGCCTCGTTATTGTTATTCTTATTGTGTTACTTTTTATTATATTAGTTTTACTTTAGTCTATTTGGTAAATATCATCTTAACTCTTCTTGAACTGTACTGTTGGTTAAGGGCTTGTGTTTGGCGCATGTGACAAATAAAGTTTGATTTGATTTGATGTACATACAGTGCATTCGGAAAGTATTCAGACCCCTTGACTTTTTCCTCATTTTCTTTACGTTACAGCCTTATTCTAAAAATGGATTAAATAAATAAAAATCCTCAGCAATCTACACACAATAGCCCATAATAACACAGTTTTTTTGTGCAAATTTCGAAACAAAAAAAACTAGCATTCAGACCCTTTCCTATGAGACTCGAAATTGGTGTCAGGTGCATCCTGTTTTCATTGAAAATTATGCAGTATTTTATTATTTTATGTATTATTTCTTACATTGTTACCCAGGAAATGTTAAGTCTTATTACATACAGCCGGGGAAAACTATTGCATATGAGAGTGATGTCAACTTACCAACATTACGACCAGGAATATGACTATCCCGAAGCGGTCCTCTGTTTGGACCACTACCCAGGACAATTGATCTAATCCCAGAAGCCGACCCAAGACAACGGCGCCGCAGAAGGGGCAGACGGAGCGGCCTCCTGGTCAGGTTCCGTAGACGTGCACATCGCCCACCGCTCCCGAGTATACTACTCGCCAATTTCCAATCTCTTGACAACAAGGTAAACAAAATTCGAGCAAGGTTTGCCTTCCAGAGAGACATCAGAGATTGTAACATCCTCTGTTTTACGGAAACATGGCTCTCTCGGGATATGTTGTCGGACTCAGGTCAGCAACCCGGCTTCTCCATGCATCGCGCCGACAGAGATAAACACCTCTCTTAGAAGAGGGGGTGTATGCTTCATGATTAACGACTCATGGTGTAATCATAACAACATACAAGCACTCAAGTCCTTTTGCTCACCCGACCTAGAATTCCGCTCAATCAAATGCAGGCCATATTACCTTCCATCTGCGTACATTCCCCCTCAAGTAGACACCAAGATGGTCCGAAAGGAACTTCACTGGAATCTTAAGTAAACTGGAAAGCATATATCCTGAGGCTGCATTTATTGTAGCTGGGGATTTTCAAAAAGGTAATTTGAGAACAAGGCTACCTAATTCTATCAGCATATTGATTGCACTATGCGTGGGAGTAATACACTCGACCACTGCTACTCTAACTTCTGCAATGCATACAAAGCCCTCCCCAGCACTCCTTTCAGAAAATCCGACCATGACGCCATCTTGCTCCTACCGTCTTATAGACAGAAACGCAACCAGGACATACCAATGACTAGAACCATTCGAAGCTGGTCTGACCAATCAGAATCCACCCTTCAAGATTGTTTTGATCACGCGAATTGGGATATGTTCCGGTCAGCCTCAGAGAATAACATCAACCTATACGCTGACTCTGTGAGTGAATATATAAGGAAGTGCATTAGAGACTGTGTCTACCCTAACAAGAAACCGTAGATGGATGGCGGTATTCGCGCAAAACTGAAAGTGCGAACCATCACATCTAACCATGGAAATAGGTCTGGGAATATGGCTGATTATGAACAGTGTAGTTATTCCCTCCACAAGGCAATCAAACAAGTAAAATGCCGGTGCAGGGACAAAGTGGAGTCGCAATTCAACGGCTCAGACATGAGACGTATGTGGCAGGGTGTACAGGAAATCATGGACTACAAAAAGAAAACCAGCCACGTCACGGACAACGACATCACGCTTCCAGACAAACTAAACACGTTCTTTTCCCGATTTGAGGATAATACAGTGCAACCGTCGCAGCACGCTAACAAGAACTGCGCCCTCCTCCCCACTCATTCTCAGCGGCTGACGTGAGTAAAACAGTTAAACGTGTTAACCCTCGCAAGGCTGCTGGCCCAGACGACATCCCCAGCCGCGACCTCAGAGCATGCGCAGACCAGCTGGCTGGTGTGTTTATGGACATTCAATCGCTCCCTATCGCAGTCTGCTGTCCCCACATGCTTCAAGATGGCCACCATTATTCCCTTACCCAAGAAGGCAAAGATAATTGAACTAAATGACTACTGCCCCGTAGCATTCACTTCTATCATCATGAAGTACTTTGAGAGACTAATCAAGGACCATATCACCTCCACCTTACCGGCCACCCGAGACCCACTTCAGTTTGCACACCACCCTAATAGGTTCACAGACAATGCAATCGCCATCACACTGCACACTGCCCTATCCCATTTGGACAAGAGGAATACCTATGTAAGAACGCTGTTCATTGACTACAGCTCAGCATTCAACACCATAGTACCCTCCAAGCTTATCATCAAGCTGGAGACCCTGGGCCTCAACCCCGCCCTGTGCAATTGGGTCATGGACTTTCTGAGGGCCGCCCCCAGGTGGTGAATATAAGAAACAACATCTCCACCTCGCTGACCCTTGACACTCGGACCCAACAAGGGTACATGCTCAGCCCCCTCCTGTACCCCCTGTTCACCCACGACTGCATGGCCATGCCGCCTCCAACTCAATCATCAAGTTTGCAGATGACACAACAGTAGTGAGCCTGATTACCAACAACAACAAACAGCCTACAGGGAGAAAGTGAGGGCACTCGGAGTGGGGTGTCAGAAAAACATCCTCTCACTCAACGTCAACAAAACAAAGGAGATGATTGTGGACTTCAGGAAACAGCAGAGGGAGCACCCTATCCACATCAAAGGCACAGCAGTGGAGAAAGTGGAAAGTTTTAAGTTCCTCGGCGTACACATCAACGACAAACTGAAATGGTCCACCCACACAGACAGTGTGGTGAAGAAGGCGCAACAGCGCCTCTTCAACCTCAGGAGGCTGAAGAAATTTGGACGTCACCCAAAACCCTGACTAACTTTTACATATCCACAATCGAGGGAGAGCATCATGTCATGCTGTATCACAGCCTGGTACGGCAACTGTTCCACCCCTCAACTGCAAGGCTCTCCAGAGGGTGGTGCGGTTTGCGGGGCAAACTAAACTACCTGCACTCCATGACATATGTAGCACCCAATGTCACAGGAAGGCAAAAAAGATAATTAAAGACAACAACCACCCGAGCCACTGCCTGTTCACACCGCTACCATCCAGAAGGCGAGGTCAGTACAGGTGCATCAAAGCTGGGACTGAGAGACTGAATTACAGCTTCTATCTCAAGGCCACCAGACTGCTAAACAGCAATCACTAACTCAGAGGCTGCTGCCTACATGGCTACATACATATACAATCACTGGCCACTTTAACAAATGGATCACTAGTCACTTTAAACAATGCCACTTTAACAATGTTTACATATCTTACATCACTCATATCATATGTATATAATGTATTTTATACCATCTATTGCACCTTGCCTATGCCGCTTGGCCATTGCTCATCCATATTTTTATATGTACATATTCTCATTCACCGCTTTTAGATTTTTGTGTATTAGGTAGTTGTTGTTAGATTTTACTGCACCGTCGGAACCAGAAGCACAAGCATTTTGCTCCACTCGCATTAACATTTGCTAACCATGTCTATGTGAAAAATACAATTTGTTTTGATTTGAGTCCACCTGTGGTAAATTCAATTGATTGGACATGATTTGGAAAGGCACATACCTGTCTACAGTATATAAGGTCCCACAGTTGACAGTGCATGTCAGAGCAAAAACCAAGCCGTCGGGTCGAAGGAATTGTCATTGGAGCTCCAAGACAGGATTGTGTCGAGGCACAGATCTGGGGAAGGGTATCAAAACATTTCTGCAGCATTGAAGGTCCCCAAGAACACAGTGGCCTCCATCATTCTTAAATGGAAGAAGTTTAGAACCACCAAGATTCTTCCAAGAGCTGGCTGACCGGCCAAACTAAGCAATCAGGCGAGAAGGGCCTTGGTCAGGAAGGTGACCAAGAACCCGATGGTCACTCTGACAGAGCTCCATAGTTCCTCTGTGGAGATGGGAGAAACTTCCAGAAAGACAACCATCTCTGCAGCACTCCACCAATCAGGCCTTTATGGTAAAGTGGCCAGACGGAAACCACTCCTCAGTAAAAGGGACATGGCAGCCCGCTTGGAGTTTGCCAAAAGGCACCTGAAGACTTTCAGTCCATGAGAAACAGGGTTCTCTGGTCTGATGAAACCAAGATTAAACTATTTGACCTGAAGCATCTCGTCTGGAGGAAAACTGGCACCATCTCTATAGTGAAGCATGGTGGAGGCAGCATCATGCTGTGGGTATGTGGGAGGAACTGGGAGACTAGTAAGTATCTATGCAAAGATTACCGGAGCAAAGTACAGAGATCCTTGATGAAAACAACCTGACAGAGCTTGATAGGATCTGCAGGGAAGAATGGGAGAATCTCTCCAAATACAGGTGTGCCAAGAAGACTCGAGGCTGAATAATTCTGTCAATGTGATATAAGTTCGTTTTTTTTTTTTTATAAACGTGCAAACATTTCTAAAAACCTTTTTTCGCTTTGTCATTAAGGGGCTTTGTGTGTAGATTAATGAGGGAAAAAAATATTTAATCCATTTTAGAATAAGGCTGTAAAGTAACAAAATGTGGAAAAAGTCAAGGGGTCTGAATACTTTCCGAATGCACTGTATTCAGACCCTTTACTCAGTACTTTGTTGAACCACTTTCGGCAGCTATTACAGCCTCGAGTCTTCTTGGGTATGACGCTACAAGCTTGGCACACCTGTATTTGTGGAGTTTCTCCCATTATTCTCTGCAGATTCTCTTTAGGTCTGAATACTTTCGGAATGCACTGAATCTACCTCAAATACCCCGTACCCCTGCACACTGATCTGGTACTGGCACTCCCTGTATACAGCTTCATTCTTGTGTATTTTATTCCTCTTGTGTTGATATTTTTATTTCAATTCATATTTTTTAACACTGCATCATTGGGAAGGGCTTGTAAAGCAAGCATTTCAAGATAAAGTCTACACCTGTACATGTGACAAATAAAACGTAGGATAATTATACTATCAGAGTAAGGACAGACCAGAATAAAAGTTATAGGAACTGGTACTCTATTTGATGAAGTCCGGCATAACTGTTTTTTTGTTGTTGTCATGTAACCCCCCTTTTACAGATATTTTCACAGCTTTGATCGTAATGGAATTTAGGAAGTGCTGCACATGGGAGCCATCAGCAAGAAAGCACAGGCGTTCTAACCTGCAGGGTGAGAATATGCTGTGTGAAGGGGTGTGACGACCTTATTCTCAACATTGTGCACTGACCTTAAGCATAAAGCAGCACACTTCCTAACAGCTCAGCCAAGAAATACTGGGGTTACCTAAGATAATAATACTGCCCCTACCAGTATTACGGTTTCACCCTCCTGTATGAGAGAGGTGGGTTTGTTCACTTTACTTGTTGCAATTTAAAATGCCTGAGCTGATGATGTGGTGGAGGTGTGTGGGAGGGAAGGAGGGCGGGAGGGTATTGCAAGGTGGGGAGATGACAGGCAGGCAGGTAAACAGGCAGGTTTGTCTCAGATCTCACCTGTTCGAACAGACAGGCTCCAGCGCCACAGGCTGCAGCGGAAGCCCCAGCTCAGCCAGGAGGGGAAGTCAACTCAGCTCCTCACTCATCTCCCCCAGGTGCTCACAGGGCCCTGCCTCGCCTTGGGGGGGGGGGGGGGGGGGGGGGGGTCGGCAAAGGTCGGCCCAGGGAAAGGGGGCGGAGTGGAGGGAGATATTCCAGCCACGTACGGTGGTGTGCTTGTTGGGAGATAAGGAATGTTTCATATCTAGACATAGAATATCACCCCTTAATTATGCAGGCAGTCAGCGTTTGCACGCACAACTTGGGAGGATAATACCCTCTCATGTTGCTGTTTTTTCCAAATTGAGGAAAGGATTTGCTCAGTACGGTTTTTCCTACTTGCAGTTACACACAACCAAGACCTTATCTTTGACTTTGATTGTTAATTTGAAATTTGACCAGGGCATGTTCCTGTCTGACTGAGGAAGGAAATATCTGAATTATTAGCTGTAAAATTTTATATTTTCTTGCAGAAAAATGTAGGGACAAACTGCTTTTTCTGGCTTGAATTGGAGTGTGGCTTACCGCTCTTTTATACAAGAATAATACAATTTAAACTAAGAGGAAGGAAATTCAGAAAGTGGAAACATTCAAATGAAACAGTGACTACCACTAAATGTTTTGATTTAAAATTATTACCGGTTTTAATTTGGTCCTCTGAGAATGAGCAGGAAACAGCCTTTTTCCGACCTACGTTTTTATTCCGTAGCTTTCAACCATAACTCTCCAGCTCCAAATCAACAAAATGACAAACTAAGTCTTACTATGGAAACTGAACTCCTTTGTAGCTTTAAAACATAACCATCTTCCTCTAACCATGCGCATCTTGGAAAGACATGGCAGAAGGCCAGAGCATGTACTGATATGGTTCCGGTCTGTCTAAGAGTTCAGTTTGTGTATGATTCAAGTAGATGAAGATCAGTAACAAGAGACAAAAACAGACACCACAACTTGTTTATATTTAACAATATATATTTCCAATGTCAATGTACATTCCGTTTCGACATAAGCTTTCTTCAAACAAAAGTTGGCATCTAAATAAATACTATATAAAATAGAACTTCAAAATAAATATATCTATAAAAGGGAAAATGTTATATGTGAGAATTTTTCTTTTTGTTATATTTTAACAAAACAAAAGCTCTTTTTCAATCAACATTGACATGGCAAAGGCAAAGAAATTGAATAGCAGAAGCCAGCCGTTTAAAAGGTTATTTTGATTGAGTTGAAGAAAATTCTAGTGGCCACAGTGAACCACAAAATGGAGTTTAAGTCACAGCATTCTAATAGAAAAAAAGTTTAATCATTGAGTTGTCATGGTTGGTCATCATTCAATACCTTAACAGGCCAGCAAACACATGGCATAAACATAAAGCTAACGCGGTTTGGAGCTAAGGGTTTTACCCTAGCCACAGTGAGAGACAGACATAAAAAAAATAAGCAGAAAAGCAAAAGACGACCACTATTAAACAAGATGGAATGTAGCTTGAGAGAGTTCTCTTTCCCTACCGGTGGTTTTAACAATTTATGCACAGCAGCTGTATTTGTCAATCAAGGCAAGGGTATTTGTCGGACAACTTGGGAAGGGGAAAAAAAAAAAAAAAAGTTGTCACACCGAGCACAAAAAGGACCAAATGGGTTGATCCGGATAGGCCGAAATTGTATTCCTTCAGTGGATTCAATGAGTCCACAGTTTCAGGGGCACTGGGGGACTGGGAATTAGCTTCGCCTCTCTCCTGCTAATGAGGCATGAATAGCATAAACAGAGGTATTTTATTGCAGGGCACACTTTTCTAAGTCAAGTGCTTATGATAGAAATATGTCTCCCCCCCCCCCTCCCACTTCCCCTCAACCTCACCCCCAAAATATATATCTACATATCTCTATATATTTTGTACTGAATTGTAGTTATAATGTACCATGCAATTTTTCGAGGACATTTAAAACTCTTCTAAAGAACACGTGTCTTGAAACTATTTACAACAGCATGTCACCTGCATAGGTCTATTTCTATAACATATTGTCAACACATTTGCAATTTGTTTCCCTGGCTTTGCCAGCCACATAATCATTCCCAATTTTGGCACCTTTTCCTTGGATTGAATTGCAAACGTTTGAAAGTAATATTGCCTTATACATTCAAGACTAAGAACAGTGTTTTTTCCTGTATGTTTTCTGCTTTGTGCAACAAGACAAGTACAAACATGAGAAGGTGACAGGTCCCAATGTTATTAGGGGACCTTAGAACAAACGTGACAGAATTATGCCAAACTGAAGCAAACTGCAAAAAGGACACTGTACCTTTAAGAACAATTGCCTTTCTGACCATTTGGCAAGTGCATAACACATATGATCCCTTAGACAGCTAAACAAGCTATACTAAACTCCTTTTGGCAAAGTCATTGGAACTCCATGCAAGACACAAAAAAAATAGATTGAGAAAATAAAAAGGTAAAGAATATTTCTAACATAAGACAAACTCGACTTTTTTTGAGTAGTGGGGTACACAATGTGGACTCAAAGTAGCTCACAGAGTAATGCAAAATACATTAAGCCGTTATATACTTAATACTGTGCTTTAGTCCATCATAAGAGGTTTGCTTCATCTAAAAAGGTTGTGCAAGTGGCAGATTGCATTTAACTAAGGCTGGCTAGATACGCTACAACTTCGCTCTACCTTCTCCCTCTTCCTGAAAATGCTATTTTTCCAGCCATTTCCTCTCACTCTTCCTAAATAATTCACAATTGCCCTTTTGCCCTTTTTAAATGGTTCTTCGCCCCTTGTGCAAAGTGAAGTCGACTGGGCTTTCAAGCAGTTCTTACGTGCTAGACCAAATTCTACGGATGAGGAACAATCCCTGAGGAGGTTTTTCTACAACACATCCACATCTAGCACTGGGGTTAAGCACTAAGTTACATCATGCAGTGCATGACATGCCATTTCTGAAGTGATTGGTAAAAGCTAGGTTAAAATCCATATTACGTTTCCCCTTAAGGAAATAGAAAGTGATCAAGTCAGGCAATCCTAAACACAGTTTTTCACTCACTTGTGGCATGACCTTACATATCGTACGAGCACACAAACAAGAATATAAAAAACAGACTATCGCTCCAAAGCCACATGACTACCTCTCACTTTGTCACCTTGACCTAAAGAGCTCAACATCAAGCTAGCAACAGGAAAGCTTGTGTGGGACTGAAACCTAAAGAATGTTCATATATAGGGGAGAGTGGGTGGTAGTTTCACTTGAAGTATCCTAAACTACCAAAAAGGAAAACAAAAATAGAGGGAAACTGCTTTGGAACAGGCTTATTTTCTCAAACATATATCTTTATGTTAGGGGAAAAACAACTGGTGTCCAATTTGTCATGGAGTAGCTAGCTATCGTGAAGCTATAAATTCAGAGCCGTATAGGAGGGGAGTATGACTTGTGCCTTCGGCCATTTTATAAAAACAAAATCCACCAGTCTGTTACACTCATAAGGACGGGTTCTGAGGCAAGCAGTTGTCTAGGCCAACAGATCTAGCAGACAGACCGATTTGAACTTGTGTGGCATAACATCACTAGAATGGAAAAGGACAGGTGTGAACCCTTCTGTAAGTACCATAGTTTTTGGAAAGTGGGGGGCTTGGTCTATCCAAAGGGTATTGATAAGGCAACAGCCAGTTAGTATCATGAGGACTGTTTCCCCTGGCCTCCAGCCTTGGCCTCCATACTCTTACAGGCCTGCTGGGAGTTCTTGCAGCGGCAGCCCGGGCGGCTGGTTTTATCGTAGCACTTCTGCGACAGTTTGACACAGCCCATGGCGGGCAGGTAGCACATCATACAGGGCAGCACCAGGGACATGGCCGTCATGAAGGACCAGCGTGCGCAGCAGTTGGACTGTTCGCAGGAGCATGGGCGGTCGGCGCAAGAGCCCTCGTCGTCCTCATCCTCGGTGCAATGGTAGAAAATGCCCTTGACCAGGCACATGCAGGTGGCCGAGTCCACCAGGCTCTGCACCGAGCACAGGCACTCCTGGTTGCACACCCAGCAGGAAGGCAGGGTTCGGGGCAGGGTGCACTCTGTGCAGCGGCACTTACCACATGTCTCACACAGCAGCATGTGCTTCTTGTCCACCGCCATGGCCCCCTGGGCAGCAGCCTTTAGGTCCAGAGGCTTGGAGGTGAGCACCTTGGGCTCGCAACAGGGGGTCCTGGTGGTGACTACTGTGGACCTGTGGTCCACCACGGGGGTAGGGGCTGCGTGGTCCAGCAGCCTCTGGTCTGACGAGGTGCTGCTGCTACTGCTGATGGAGCTGGGCCGCCCGCTGAAGGAGATCCAGGGGTGTGTGGTGGCATCGTTGGGGTCGCAGCGCGCCAGCTGGGGGGGCCCTAGCAGTGGCTCGTGGGGCCCCCTTTTGGCAACCTTCTGGCTGGGGGGTTGCTGGGAGACCACAGCAGGACTGTCAATATAGTCGTTCTCCATGTGAGAGGACTTCATCTGGTCGATAGGGAAGATGGTGAGCGGGTGCTGTAGCCTTCCATAGGGGACACTACTGTCCAGCAACGGCTGGGATATAATGGAGGAAGACACTCCAGGGATGTGGTGGGGAACCCTTGACTCCATCTGTGCAGTTGTGTCCCTCATACAGCAAACAGAGAGCTCAACGTCTAGCAGTCCTGCGGAAACATAGAGATGACAGTCAGCCTCCTGGAATGGCTACCCTACTTACACAAACCCATATCTAACACGAGGCTCTCAGTCAGTGGTTGTACAAGATATGAGTCAGCATAAAATCTATATTCTCAACAATGACTCATAGCAGTAGATGGTACTGATGAAAGTTACATTCAGAGAACGTCCTGTATCGGTTTCTAACTAATATTCACAAGCACGCCATTTCAATTTAATTCTAATAATACATTGTTTTCGAATGCAATACAATCAACATAAATATGTCATTTACTCAATTCACATTGCACACTTTCTCATGAGACAAAAATACCACAAGGCCAATATTAATTGGAAGACTTGTATGCTAAAATAATTACAACCTAGGCCAAATTAGACCAAGACCAAGAGGGGCCCCATAGACCAGATTGAGACTAACACATGACTTTAAGTGCTATAAATACATTCACCAAAGGACCAGTCATAGATTCAATAGATATTGCTTTTTTTTAAATATGATTGGTGAGAAGACATAAATCTATGCGCAAAGTTGATTTTATTGCATTTGATCTGTGTTCATTGTTCCTTAAAGGTTGTAAGTTATTCTTAATTTACTGATTGCATGAAGTAGGACTAGGGTATTTCACAGGGCTAGACAATGTGTGCAGTTAAAAAACAAACAAGTATTCATGGTAGTAAAAACAAATAACAAATGTACCCATCTGATCTTCACAAAAGGCAGACACTGGTGTTTGGAGATGATCTCTTTTGGCGCATGCAGACTACAGTTCCATAGGACTACGAGCCAGTATGCAGAAACTAGAAAACTAGAATGAGTAAGTAGACTAGACAATAACTACAACTATTTAACTTCCCAATAGATCTACAGGACACAACAGTTGCTACTCAGCAGTTACTCTATAGTAGCCACTACAAGGAAGTAGGAATGCATTAAGCATGAAGTAATTAAAGAGTTGTTTGAAAATCAACCTATATCCTATATGTCAAGAATGATAGAGTAGGCTATGTAGAGAAAATAGCATGTATAAGGGAATTCTATCAACTTTATAATATTTCATATAGTGTTGACCAATACATCTCTCAATAGATTATTTCATTGAAATAATGATGTGATTGTCAGATCATTTGCCAGAGAAATACTCACAGAACCTGAATATAGCCGAATTGTGACTATAATGCTGTGTCTCTCAGATCTGCCAAAACCAGCTTATGAAGAACAAACCTGAACAACTGAACAAACCTGTTGCGACATTGCTGGCAGGGGGACAAATGCTCCTGATCAAACGTAGGACCCTAGTGAATCCACAGAAGGTACAAGTGTCCCCCTCCCCTCAATGCGGGTGAATATGAGTGATTGTAATCGGAGGCGACGCGGCACCAGTCGCTAGAAATATTAAATAAATGTAAAATCGGATTAAATATTTATCGAGACACGATGATAGCATTTCATTCGACAAGTAACGTTAATTCACAATAATAGCCAAATCGCATACAGAACATAGGCTTTTTTTTAAACGCGCAAGTCGCTATTGGTTTATAAAAGGAGGGTGGCAGTTTAGACCAAAACACTGCTTCATTTTATTGGACAAACGGTTTCTTTTAAAACGTTGAGTTATTTAAAGGAATAGATGACACAACCACCTGACATATGCATATGATGTGCCAGCTCAAACGCTGCAGAGAAGCGTCACGCAAAGATCCTCAAAAATGCGAATGGTGAGCAGTCCGTTACTTATACCTTAGACGGTTTGTTTTTTAACACAACATAATTTCTTAGATGTGTATAAACGGTTTACAACCTAGCCTATAATAATGAACGATTATTCGTATTATCATTCATCTCTCGCCCACAACCTTGTAGGGTCCATGGTTAAATATTGACAAAGTGTAAATACGGGAACAGCTTGTTGCAAAAGAACAAGCTTTTTTCAGCGCACACACATAAACCACAAAACGGAAGGTAACACAACAGTATTCTAATTTGTTCAACCAAAACGTGATGGGATACCCATACCCGCCTAGCCTATGTCGAAAACGTCATACATCCGAGAGAATAACTTACTTTTCCAGACTAGCAGCGCATTTCTCTGTTGAGCTTGACGACTGCATGTATATTCCAAATATATTACTCCCAAGTAAAGAAAAAAGACCAAGGCGAAAAATTATTAAACACTATCCACTCGATGCGTACTGCGGTCAGGACACGGGCTTTTTGATACGATGTTGCAACTACATGGGGAAATTGGTTTTTATGAATGGGAGGGTAAAGAACAAACTGCGCAGATGCATTGACCGATTTTTTTGTGAATGGGAGGGCAGAACGACTCAGGGCTCAAATGCAGGGGTTACATTTTTATGAATGGGAGGACTCCGAATTTCATTGCGCAAGCGTAATACCAAGATTTCATGAATGGAAGAATTGGGAGCTTTTCGTCACAAGGGCAATGTCATAGAGAATTAAATGAATGAGGCAGCTATGAGTCTCACACATCATGCTACCTAGTTATGTATGCATTCACTCATTCCTGTTTCCCAATGGGCCTTCGACCTGAAAAGGAATGCTAATTTGAGAATATTTAACCTCATGTTAGGGCCATTGTGACCATTTTGAATTGTGTAATGGGAAATAACATTAGGAAAATAAATATTTGATGTAATTTCAACCAAATAATTCAATATGAAGTTTAATCGACGTGGAAAACTGATTGATTTGTAAAAAACAAAACAAAAAACGTACACTTAATGGATTTTTTGTCTTTTTTCACCTTCTTTTTAACATAAATCCAATGACTGGGTGACATTTTTGGTTGAATTCACGTTAGTTGACAACTCATCCAAATATCAATCAAAGCTAGACATTTAACTGACGTCTGTGTCCAGTGGGACTTGTCATTATGTGGCAGACTATTGTAGTGTAAAGAAGGTTACGTTTATTTTAGTAGGCTATAGAAAATGTAACCACATTCCACACTAATGTATCTAAATATGTTCTCCAGAAAACACACAAACATTAGCATATGGAGAGCTGCGTAAACTGTAAATAAAATTCTATGCAGGAGAGCTTTGTTCGATCAAAGCTTGGCACCGAATTTAAAACCTCTAAATTAATGTTTGCTCAACCTAGATTGTGGAAAATCGGCTACTATATCGTATAATATCACTCACTTTAGTAGGCCTACATGTAGGCTACATTGTGGATCACAATTCAAAGGGCAGAACAACGACATTTTTAGATTGCTTTTGCTTAGCCTAGTTCTTGTGTTTATATTTATTTACATGTACGAATAAGGTCATTTTGCTTTCTCCATTTAAGTGCAGTTGCAGTTTGAGTCGAGTCCTTGCGCAGTAAAAGGCCAGTTTATGACGCCAAACTGTGAAACGCAAACAGCATGAGGGAAGGCAGGATTCACAAAAGAACAGGATGTTGTTGATTTGTACTGAAACCACAAGAAGGAAATGAGTGTGAATGTCCTTTTTAACACCCCACTGTCTGCCCTTCCCCCACGGATAGCAGCTTCCAGCTTGTGCATGTAATGCTGCGTCAAAGGTTAATAGTCCACTACATTAGCACAGATTTTCATGACATCCTAACCAACTTAACCATCATTTTAACTGCCAAATTGTAATTGTTTGTGAGTGCTTGCTCAAGGGAAAATAAGTAGGCAATGGTTTGAATTTATTTCATTCAATCTGAGACCATGCAGAAATTGGGCAATCACTTAGATTCATCATTTTGTGAGATACGCTATTTTATATCAGTTTATGTGAATAAAAGGTTATGTTATAGAGCAGCAGTTAGGGTGGTGCACAATTGACCAAGTGTAATCCGGGTTAGGGTTTGGCCTGGGTAGGCCATCATTGTAAATACGATTTTTTTTCTTACCTGACTTGCCTGGTTAAATAAAGGTTAAATAAAGAAAGAAAAAAGTTACATCTTCTGTAAGGTGGCAGGCGGCATGTAACCTTGTGGTTATAGCGTTGGACTAGTAACCGAAAGGTTGCAAGATCGAATCCCCGAGCTGACAATGTAAAAAACTTCTGTTCTTCTGACACCGGAACAAGGCAGTTAACCCACTGTTCCTAGGCTGTCATTGAAAATAAGAATTTGTTCTTAACTGACTCTCCTAGTTAAATAAAGGTCACATAAAAAAAGCTGTGAATACACATAGACACATCTCCTGCCCAGTCTGTAATTATTTCTATTCAGTGCTAATGACCACACATTGGAACCAGGATGTCACTTGGGAAATGCTGGTCTTTCACAGCTCCAATTGTGTTTTTGGGTAGCAGGCACTATCACACATGGCTATGGAATTCTCTTCCTGCCTGGTGGCACCTACTGAGCTCTCTCTTTCTTTCTCAGTCTCACTTTGAATAGTTAGGATTTTCCATCTGTAGATGCAATTGCTCGCTAAAGTTACGGTTAGGGTTAGGTTTAGAATAATGTTTAGGGTAAGGGTTAAGGTTAGGGCTAGGGTTACGTTTAGAGTTAGGATAAAGGGTTAAGGTTAGGATTAGTATATAGTTAGTTGAAATATTACTGATAGACTGTAGATAGTCTGTAGAGCATCTACAGATGATCTATCCAAATATGGTGTTACCTCTCTATCTTTGCAACTATGTAGCTTGCATGCATGGGTGCCTGTTGAATTGCAGCTGGCTTTGTCAGTGTGATCATCTTTATGGTCACTCCCACATCCTCTTGGTACCTCCATTCTGTTGTACAGAATAAACTATTTGTCATGTTCTGACCTTAGTTCTTTTATTATGTCTTTGTTTTAGTATGGTCAGGGCGTGAGTTGGGTGGGTTGTCTATGTTACTTTTTCTATGTTTTGGGATTTCTGTGTTTGGCCTGGTATGGTTCTCAATCAGAGGCAGCTGTTTATCGTTGTCCATGATTGAGAACCATATTTCGGTAGCCTGGTTTCACTTTTGAGTTGTGGGTGATTATTTTCCGTGTTAGTGTTTGTTACCACACGGGACCGTTTAGTTTGTTTCACATTTTTATTTTGTATTTGTATCGTGGTCAGTTTGTCTTATTAAAATGGACACATACCACGCTGCAAATTGGTCCGACCTCTCTTACTCCTCATCAGAGGAAGACGACGAATGTTACACTATTTTAATGAATAAACAATGATAGGGTGTTCCAGTGCTGACCCAATGACAACATGAGAGTGATCATGCATTCCGCAGTAAGTTCCTTGCAGTAAAGGCATATCTCAAACATGGAGGCGGGTAATTTTAACTCCTCAAATATTGACTTCCTGAATTTGCAGAAACAGGGTTTTCAGAAGGTGTGTTTGTGTGCTTTGGAGTGGAGAAAGGTCTGTGGGAAGTAGGAAGGGGAGGAGTATGTGTGTATATTTTTGTATGTGTGTGTTTGGAGTATGTGTGTGTGTGTGTGTATGTGTGTGTGTGTGTGTGTGTGTGCACACAAGTGCATGTGTCCTGCCATCCTGTCTGTGTGTCGCTATCATAATTGTAAGTGTCTCATGTGAGATTGATTACTTTGGCCAAAATATGCATTTCCTCTCAATCTGAATTCAATGAATACTAATATGATGAGCCTTCCCATTTTGAAACGAAAGCCGAATATAGCACCTTATGGTAGTATTGAGATAGATTGATTATGATTACTTCAACATCTTTAATCAGAGAGCATTGAATGACTCTTGACCTAAATTGTGGTCTATACACATTTTAGAAACAGTAGCACTATCTTCCCTAGAAATTGCTCAAAATGTAATGGTCATTTCTATCTAGATGTGAGAATAGGTAATATAGGTTGAATGTTCTTGTGTAAATATGAGTTTTGACCAAAGGCCAATTCATTGGACCTGTAAACACTGTCTCATTTCATAACACTCAGCAATGGACTGTAATAATCATGCAATAAGCATGGTATGTTTATTAGTTTTATAGCTAGAACGCACTGCTGACAAACTGTCCTCTCCTCAATGTAGAATTATAACTTTTGTTTGTTCAATCTATTCAGATCCATTATACATAAGTTCAAATAACAATAGCATATGATAGAAAATCCATACTAAATGAACACAGCTTTGGCCACCTACAGAAATGTACAGATTTTTGGCCACCTACAGATATTTTGTAGGGCCTCTGTGGTCATGGACATAGCCCACAGGAAGAGGGGCTGATATGGACAACGTATGTTGGAGATGTGGGCCTTTGGTGAGCTGGGGGCGATCTGGGAAGACTGGAGGCAGTATCCCTTATCCCCCTGCAGTGACAGAGGGGAAAGCTGAGACCCGGGACCCGGAAGACCAACCAACGCTGAAGCGTGAACTGCTGCTGGGGACGTGGTGCAGCAACCTTCGCGCCACTCACATTCTGGGCATTTCACGCATTGCTCCGTGCACATATCATCCATGCCCCCTGAGACCCCACCCCAGTACCCCCTCATCCACAACACAAAACAACACTGGCACAGGTGGTCCCATCTCTCACCCTGAAAGAGGGACGTCTCACACTTCATTCTCCAGTCGGACTCATGATTCATAGCGGCACATCCCACTTGGAGAGGAATAGAGACCTATGAGCTACGTATGTGCTGCCCTACATCGGGGCCTTCACGGACATGGTGAATGCTCACACTGTATGGCATACACATCTAGACTGTTTTCACTGCTACAGACAACTTGGTTTGTGTGAGGGCTGTACTCGCCTGTGGTTGTCTGGTAAAGCCTGTTGGCCTGTGTGTTGTGTGTTTGTGTGTGTGTGGTTTATATTTATCCTCCCTGTGTGGCTCAGCCCAAAGTGGTGCACTCCACTTCACATCTTGTGGCGCTGGATAGATTCAAGTCCAACAATGGGCTGGCCCAGCCTAGCAGCCCAGACCAGGAAGTAATTACATAGCTGGAATTATACATCAAATCAAACAGTCATCAGGCTGTGTAAAATGGGCACCCCAATCAGGGCAGCATGGCTGTCCTACTGTACATTCACAGCACAGGAGGCTGGTAATAATAATACCTGGAATGGAATTAATGGAATGGTATTAAGCACTTGGAAACAAATAGTTTGATTTGTTTGATACCATTCCATCAACACTGTTCCAGCCATTACTATGAATCGTCCTCCCCAATTAAGGTCCCACCAGCCGCCTGTGATTCACACAAATGCCTGCTTAATGCAATGATGATTTAGTTTGATTTATTAGTCAGGAAAAGCATGCTGGCATTCTGCGCTTACCTTCAAGACATTTTGAAAAGCTGAGTTATTAACGTTTGTTAGACGTTATGTAAACTCTTAGTCAAATGTGTGTGGGGGTGTGTGTAGTCATGGGCTTGCTGTCAGCAGTTTCAATGCTTACGCTTATCATGATGTAGATCTACTCGGTCCCTTGTGACACCTCACTAATAAAGAATTCAGAGAATAGAAAAGTACTTTTACAGTTCCATTTTAGTCATTTAGCAAACACACTTATCAAGAGTGACTTCAAATAAGACATCCTTCTCAAAACCTCATTCACTTCAATCCTGTTGGATGACTATATCAAGGCAAAGGGTCTCTGAGCTCTAGTGTTTGTCCATCAAGTGACTCATCCCCGTTGTCATCACGTTAAACATTCGGAGCTTTCATGTTAGCATACAGTAGGTACAGTAGGTGTGAATATAGTATCCTCTGCCTCACAGAGGCAGGGAAGTGGGGGATGGGTGAGGGGAAGCTAGAGCTTGGCCGCGGTGTGGGTGGGAGGCAGGCAGTCAGAGGAGAGGAAGTGACAGTTTAGTGTGTACCTCAGCAGTCAGTCAGTCGCGGAGACATGAGACGTGCTGACCTTCATTAAGCCCCACAGCAGTAACAGCATCATAGAGTCACCAGGGGCTATGCTATATTTAAGACCTGATTCAGCAGCGCAGGCCTGGCTCGTGTACAGAGCATCAGCACTACCCATCCCCTGAGTGCTTCTGTTAACAGGCTAACAGCAAAAAAAAAAAGCTCCATCTGGGAAGAGTACACTTCAACATCAGCAGCTTGCCCACTTCCTGTGAGGCAGCAGGTTTGAGGAGGGTGAGGGGGCGAGGTGCTCCACCCTCGGATGTGACGGGCTGCTCTCTCTTAATCTGTAGCTGATTCATGCTAAATACAAATGCATCATGTGTTTTTAAATGGTAATAGAGAGTTGTAGAGGAGGAAATATAAGATGCGGAATGGGTTGAATGACTCAGAGTTATTTTGTTCAAATGTGTTCTGTTCTGTATCATCATGGGGTTGGTGAGATGACTGTCACCAATCCGTCTCAACTCCTTCCCCTGTCACTCCTATGTTGTTCATTGAAACCCCATTGCCTGCATATCAATCAGATGGGCTGTTGGTAAGCAAGGTAAAGGGCAATGTGTGGGAGCTGGTTTACCCAGAGTGAAGTGTCCCCTTTGATCTGAGCTAATGAGCTGCCAATACTGCCTCCAGGACCGCATCCTGCAGCCAGCTGGGGGCCTGTGAGTTTGTCCACCTGAAACAACATGCAGCCTAGCCCTGCTTAGAGTGTCACTCCGTCATCTAGCCCCCTTCTTCCCTATCAGCCTTCCCTGCCACCCATCCGACCCGACCCGAACCAGGCTAAATGTGGGGCGGCAGGGTAGCCTAGTGGTTAGAGCGTTTGACTAGATAAGCTGACAAGGTATCTGTCGTTCTGCCCCTGAACAGGCAGTTAACCCACTGTTCCTAGGCCGTCATTGAAAATAAGAATTTGTTCTTAACTGATTTGCCTGTTTAAATAAAGATAAAATGTGGCCTCTACCCTATCTGAGGGGGCTCACACTTTGTTCCTTGCCGCCCCTACCGCCCCCACACCACCCGCAGGGACATGGTGTCATTATGGGTGGTGAGGGTTGGGGATCGGCTATTCAGAGGAGTGCAGTCAGCCGGTGACCCTTTGTGGACAGTGGCTCTGTGACCCAGTGACCTGAGGCTTGATTTCTCAATGAAATCCTGCTTGGGTGATGTCAAACCAGTCATGTGCTTTGATGTGTATTTATAAAGGTTAACTCATAACTTCCGGTTTTCATGGAAAATAGATTAGATGTGATGTTATTGTCATCTATTGTCATCTCAGGTTTGTTTTGATTAATCTTTTTATATCTGTGTTTAATGACATATTATTAAATGAGAAGCAGGCTGACTTAGTGAATGAACCCCATGCACCAGGAACTGAAGTGAGTTGAACATGTCCTTACTTGTGTTTTGTTGTAAGTCAATGCTCTCCACTCCTTAGTCACAACTAACTAAACTGTTCATTTACCCTGGTCTAGAAATACACAGGTAACATTGTGGCAATCAGGGTGAGATGGCTCTTAGGATGTTTTCAGAATCTGAGTGTGTGATTTAGGGTCATTCGAGACAGACGAGGCCTCACAGCCTTCATATGGAGAAGACAGACACAACAGCAAGGAAAGGAAATCCTCCCACCCAGCAGAAAACAGGTTGCTTATCAAACTGGTTTAACAGAGAAATTATGTGCCAGTAGTGCCTTTTCACATCTGTTTAGCATACTCTTGGAGTCATAGCTCCTGAGTGTAACTGTCTGAACATGAAAGTAATAGGATTGTCAGCAGTGAAAATGAATCTTTTAAAAATGGATACTTTTATTTTTACAGGCCAAATCTGGTTGGAAACTGACACTCAGGGAGCTCAGGTTGAATGCTCGGAACTCCTTCTTGCCCTCTTTCTGTCTCTCTCTCTATATATCTCTCTCTATCTCTCTCTCTATCTCTCTCTCTCTCTGCTTTGGCTTTTAGAATACGCCATTGGAAACCAGCGTTTCCAACTGAGAGGAGTTTGTCCACTCCAACCATTGTTGAAAATTTGTCTTGAATAACAAAGGTTCCTAAAAGGTCCTTGTTTAAACCAAATCCTGGTGTAACACAGTCTCTTTCCAAGAGTGTTTCTGTTTGTCATTAATTTCCTTCCTTTCCAGTGCAGCTCAGGTGGACAGAACAGAACAGGAGCTTGGGAACAAGCTAATGGCAGCAGGTAATGGCCCTCTCTTGACGGGCCTGCCCATGGGCCCCTGCCTGGCCTGGGCAGATGGAGAGCACATAGCAGGCCCTTTGATGGGCCAGGGGACAGTGCGACATGGGACACTTCCTGGGCTGAATGGCGCCTCGTAACCCTACACCTGGGTCGGCTGGGGCTCCGCCACTGGACCTGTGCCAGCTCATCCAGCCACCTTTGTGTGGCGGGAACGTAGGGAGAGGAGAGCCATCCAGACAGGTCCGTCCTTGGAAGTTCCCAGGCACCCCTCCACACCCCCTTTGTTCTCTCTCACTTTACCCCAAATACAGAGAGGACATACCTCAAATTGTTTGTTACTTTCCTTTGTCTGTTTAGGGACAACAGCACTGCCTAATTACATACAGTAACAGTCAAAAGTTTGGACACACGTACTCATTCAAGGGTTTCCCTTAATTTGTAAAAATATTTACATTGTAGAATAATAGTGAATACATGAAAACTATGAAATAACACATATGGAATCATGTAGTAACCAAAAACGTGTTAAAGAAATTAAAATATATGTTATATTTTAGATTCTTGAAAGTAGCCACCCTTTGCCTTGTTGACAGCATTGCACACTTTTGGCATTCTCTCAACCAGCTTTACATGGAAGGCTTTTCCAACAGTCTTGAAGGTGTTCCCCCATATTCTGAGCACTTGTTGGCTGCTTTTCCTTCACTATGCAGTCCAACTCATCCCAAGCCATCTCAATTGGGTTGAGGTTGCGTGATTGTGTAGGCCAGGTCATCTGATGCTGCACTGCTTCACTCTCCTTCTTGGTGAAATATACCTTACACAGCCTGGAGGTGTGTTGGGTCATTGTCCTGTTAAAAAACAAATGAAGTTCACATACTTAGGTTGGAGTCATTAAAACTAGTTTTTCAAACACTCCACAAATGTCTTGTTGTCTTGTTAATAAACTATAGTTTTGGCAAGTCAGTTAGGACATCTACTTTGTGCATGACACAAGTCATTTTTCCAACAATTGTTTAGAGACAGATTATTTTACTTATGATTATAAATTTTTTATAAATTATAAAAAAAATCACATTTACATAGGTTTTCAGAGTCTTTACTCAGTACTTTGTTGAAGCACCTTTGGCAGCGATTACAGCCTCAATTCTTCTTGGGTATGACACTTGGATATGACACTACAAGCTTGTCAGAATCTTGTTTCTTGTTTCTTGAATCTTGTTTCTTCTTTCTCATGGTCTTTAGGCCTTTTGGCAAACTCCAAGCGGGCTGTCATGTGCCTTTTACTGAGGAATGGCTTCTGTCTGGCCACTCTACCATAAAGGACTCAATTGTGGAGTGCTGCAGAGATGGTCCTTCTGGAGATCAAAATAACACTTTGAAACCTCCCGAGTGGCGCGGCGGTCTAAGGCACTGCATCGCAGTGTTGCGGCATCACTACAGCCTGGGGTTTGATCCCGTGTTGCGGCATCACTACAGCCTGGGGTTTGATCCCAGGCTGTGTCACAACCGGTTGGGACTGGGAGTCCCATAGGGCAGCACACAATTGGCCCAGCGTTGTTATAAGAGGGTTTTGTCAGGGGGGCGTTACTTGGCTCAACTCACTCTAGCAACTCCTTGTGGCGGGCCGGGTGCCTGCAAGCTGACAACAGTCGTCAGTTGAACAGTGTTTTCTTCCGACACATTGGTACAGCTGGCTTCTGGGTTAAGCGAGCAGGAGTTAAGAAGCCTGGCTTGACGGGCCATGTGTCAGAGGACGCATGACTCGACCTTCGCCTCTCCCGAGCTCTTTGGGGAGTTGCAGCGATGAGATATGATCGTAATTGGATTGCAAATGGATATCACGAAATTGGGGAGAAAAGGGGGGGGGGCGGTTAAATATGAAATTGTGAAAATTATGATAATGCACTTTTAGTGAAAGAGCTATACAAGAAATCGCCCTGACATCACAATTTGATCTGATTATTCTGACCAATTACCAGTCATCTTTATTTGCATATGTATCCTCCTACTTTGAAGGGGTAAGCGGGGTAGGATCTATACTGTAGATGATAATATATTTTTTTTGTATTAACACGCCAACACGATCAGACTGAGCATTTCATTGGCAAAAGGAGGCTCAGGGAAATAAATGATTGCAAATATATTTGGACATATTTTCATGAAATAAAGTCACACAGTGATTTATTAGACTTACAGTGATGACAAAATAAATAAAAAGACTGCATGGGGGCTTTACAAATCAACCTAGAACGATTTTTAAAATTGCCATTCTCAAATGTAAAGCCCAGAAAGTAGGCTACCGTTGTGTCAGAACGTGAAATGCAATTTTTTTTCAAATACATTTTTACATGGCCAAATTCTTAGATTGGCTGCAAAAAAAATAGCTGAAAAAATTGGAATAGACCAGAATGACCGCTCACCCAACAAATGTTTGTTTCTGCAGTGAGGATTCACAGTATTGAGAGAATTAATGTGTAATTTATCAGCAGATTCTTGTTGTCTGGAGCTCAAAAAGCAATAGTAGCAGAATGCAAATCAGGGAGCCGAATGAACGTCTCCTTCACCGATGTGATTCGGTTCTCGACGTTCACCAAAAATAACTTTTCAACAAGAGCCGTTCGTTCGCGAACGAACCATCACTAGATGTGGGAAGAATGTGAATAATACATCTCCTGATCATTCTGTTCCAAAAATGTCAACAAGTGCATTCATTCAGGAAAAAATAATTACTCCAACCCAGTCTGGACCGAGAAAAGATAACAAAGAGAATAAAAACAAGAGTAGAATACCGGAGCCATGATTAAAATGAGTGGAAATGAATAGAAAGCAGGTGACGAGAGACAGATGAGGTATAATTTACAGTGAGCGACCACAACACAGGGTCCAATGGTAAGCATGTGTGCTGGTGGAGGGCGGCGCTGTCTGCTGTCTCTAACCCAGGATGGGTTGTCAGTTCCTGGGTTTGGCTGGCTATGCTTCTGGGGCCTGGGCCTGCTTGGTTGGTCCTACTCTGAACCCATTGGCCTGTCTGGTCTGCCAGACACACAGGCCTGTCTCTCCCTGCATGGGAAGGAAGGTTCAGAGCACTGTACAAAGTGACAACCCCATCAAATAGGCCTGAATAAAAGGGATTTTTATGACTTTCCATCAAAGAGCAGTTGGGAGATCAAAGCACACAGAGAGTGAGCACGAGTGGATGGAAAGTTCAGAATCATACAGGGAGAGAGAGAGATGTGGAGAGAAGGAGGGGGACCCTCAAAGGGAATTTGATATCTCTCATGAAAGGCCTGGCCTAACCTGCCACACTTTGCGTTCCCCTCGGCAGCAAATCTCCAACATGAGGTTGTCCTTCACCCCTACACATCTACCATACCTATTTTACAAACGTGGCACACACCTTATGGTCATATGCAAAGCACCATAGATAGTAGAACGGAAATATAAGTCATGATTTACCGTGTTATACTAGATCAGTTAAAACTAGAAGAAAACTTGTGTGCATCCTTCATCTATGCAAAAGTTTTACATACACCACCGGTCAAAAGTTTTAGAACACCTACTCATTCATTCAATATTAAATACACCAAAACTATGAAATAACACACATGGAATCATGTATTAACCAAAAAGTTGTTAAACAATTCAAAATATATTTCATATTTGAGATTCTTCAAATAGCCACCCTTTGCCTTGATGACAGCTTTGCACACTCTTGGCATTCTCTCAACCATCTTCACGTGGAATGCTTTTCCAACAGTCTTGAAGGAGTTTTCACATATATTGAGCACTTGCTGGCTGCTTTTCCTTCACTCTGCGGTCCGACTCATCCCAAACTATCTCAATTTGGTTGAGGTCGGGGATTGTGGAGGCCAGGTCATCCGATGCAGCACTCCATCACTCTCTTTCTTGGTAAAATAGCCCTTACACAGCCTGGAGGTGTGTTGGGTCATTGTCCTGCTGAAAAACAAATGATAGTCCTATTAAGCCCAAACCCGATGGGATAGTGTATCACTGCAGAATGCTGTGGTAGCCATGCTGGTTAAGTGTGCCTTGAATTGTAAATAAATCACAGACTGTGTCATCAGTAAAGCACCCCCACACCATAACACCTCCTCCTCCATGCTTTACGGTGGGGAAATACACATGAGATCATCCGTTCACCCACACCTCGTCTCACAAAGACACGACGGTTGGAACAAAAAATCTCCAATTTGGACTCCAGACCAGAGGACAAATTTCCACCGGTCTAATATCTGATGCACATGTTTCTTGGCCCAAGCAAGTCTTTTATTCTTATGGTGGTGGTTTCTTTGCAGCAATTTGACCATGAAGGCCTGTGTAATGATCGTCGTAGGTGGAAGAAGGAGAGGACCAATTGAGAACCATACTTACTTAGTACCCTCCCCAAAGGTGCGGACTCTGGCCACAAAACCTAAACCCATAGGGGAGGGTCTGGGTGGGCATCTGTACGCGGTGGCGGCTCTGGCGCGGGACGTGGACCCCACTCCGCCTTAGTCTGGGCCCACTTAGGTGGCACCTTTGGAGCGTTGCCGGAGTGAAGGGCGGCTCTGGCAGCGCCGGAGTGAAGGGCGGCTCTGGCAGCTCCTGACTGACGGGCGGCTCTGGCAGCTCCTGACTGGCTGACGGACGGGCGGAGAGACAGCCTGGTGCGTGGGGCTGCCACAGGAGGCCTGGTGCGTGGAGGAGGCACCGGATGTACCGGTCCGTGGAGGGGCACTGGAGGTCTCGAGCACCCAGCCTGCACAACCTGTCCTGGATGGACACTGGATGGCGAACCGGAGACAACATGCGTAGGGCTGGTGCCATAAAACCCGGGCCGAGGAGACGCACTGGAGACCAGATGCGTTGAGCCGGCTTCATTACTCCTGGCTCGATGCTCACTCTAGCCCGGCCATTACGAGGAGCTGCAATGTAGCGCACCGGGCTATGCGTGCGCACTGGGGACAACGTGTGCCTCACCGCATAACACGGTGCCTGCTCGGTCAACCTCTAGCCACGGTAAGCACGGGGAGTTGGCTCAGGTCTCCTACCTAACTTAGCCACACAGCCCCATTTTTGGGGGCTGCTACTCGCACGGCAGCCTATCGCCGCCGCTCGGCTTTAGCTGCCTCCAGCTCTTCCCTGGGGCTGCGATATCCCCCAGCCTGTGCCCAGGGTCCCTTACTGTCCAAAATCACCTCCATGTCCAGGAGTCCAGAACCCTCTGCTCCTGGTTACCACACTGCTTGGTCCGGTTGTGGTGGGTAGTTCTGTAACGATTGTCGTAGGTGGAAGAATGAGAGGACCAAGGTGCAGTGTGTTACGTTTTCATGATCTTTTAATTACACTGAACACTAGAACAAAATAACAAAAAAGGAACAAACGAAACAGTCCTGTCTGAGACAGAGACAGAAAACAACTACCCACAACTCATGAGCGAAAACAGGCTGCCTAAGTATGGTTCTCAATCAGAGACACTGATTGACAGCTGCCTCTGATTGGGAACCATACCAGGCCGAACACATAGAAAAACAAACATAGAATGCCCACCCCAACTCACCAACCTAAAATAGAGACATAAAAAAAGGAACTAAGGTCAGGACGTGACAGCCTGATTCACACGATCTCCTCTGAACAGTTGATGTTGAGATGTGTTTGTTACTTTGCAATTTCTGAGGCTGGGAGCTCTAATGAACTTATCCTCTGCAGCAGAGGTAACTCTGGGTCTTCCATTCCTGTGGCGGTCCTCATGAGAGCCTCATTGCGCTTGATGGTTTTTGCGACTGAACTTGAATAAACTTTTTTTTTTTTACTCTCAATGTCTTAAAGTAAGGATGGACTGTCTTTTCTCTTTGCTTATTTGAGATGTTCTTGTCATAATATGGACTTGGTATTTTACCAAGTAGGGCTATCTTCTATATACCCCTCCTACCTTGTCACAACACAACTGATTGGCTCAAACACATTAAGAAGGAAAGAAATTTCACAAATTCACTTTTAAGAAGGGACACCTGTTAACTGAAATGTATTCCGGGTGACTACCTCATCAAGCTGCTGGAGAAAATGCCAATAGTGTGTAAAGCTGCCATTAAGGCAGATAGTGGCTATTTGAAGAATCTCAATTATAAAATGTATTTGGATTTGTTTAACACTTTTTTTTGGTTACTACATGATTCAGTATGTGTTATTTCATAGTTTTGATGTCTTTACTATTATTCTACAATGTAGAAAATAGTAAAAATAAAGAAAAACACTTGAATGAGTAGGTGTTCGTAATCTTTTGACTGGTAGTGTACATTGTAAAATAGGAACAATAATTATCCTGGTTGTCAATGATAAGGCATCAGTTCTTTTAGGGTCTCTGTCTGCAGCAGGTTGTGTAGTCAACTTCTGCTCTCTCTCCTATTATAAGTCTTATTGACAGGATAATTAAGAATCCGATCGGGGCCGTATCCTTCCACTCTAAATTTACGGAAAGGAGAAGAATGCAGCCAGTGCTGCAGAGGAACTAGTGTAGATGTTTAACAACAACACCCCTGATGCCATCAACACAGAGTGTGCATACAGGACCACCTTTCTATAAGGCTCAGATCTATGTATAGCTATGACACTAGTCATGACTTTTATTTAAAACATTATCTTTTATCATGATCCTTCTCCATCTTGACAAAACGTTGAGTATATGTGTGGGTCCCTAAAGTTGCTGTTGTCCAGAGTTGCTCAGCACCCATGGGATAGAATCAACTGATTGCTGGGTGAATCAGTGAGAGAAGAGACAACTGGCTTGCAGAACTTTTCAAAAAGTGCAAAGGTAAAGCAATTAAATTATTATAACAGTTTGTCTTATAAGGATGACAGTGTTATTTTCAGATATGTTCATACTCGGAGAACAAAACAACAAATCTCCCAGGTATCCTGTTTCTTGCTGACAGATTACAGAAAATGACAGATCTGTCTAAAATGTATATCCACATTATTAACATAATTTCTCAATCTGATCTACTAGTATACATCAGGTGTACACACATACGATTTAAGAAGGTCCTGTCACACAAATGCCCTAGGTTGCAAAGGTCCATATGGATATTGTAATTTATCGGCCTGGAAACAAACCCCCACCGTGTAACCCATGTTACCCCAAACTGTTCAAGCTATTCACACCCCTCTTGTTGGCGGAGAGAGAAATATATATTTTTCTAAGCAGATCTTTTTGTAATAAAAACTCCCTAGTCCTTGTAGATGAAAAGCATACCCATAACACGATGCAGCCACCACCATGCTTGAAAATATGAAGAGTGGTACCCAGTATTGTGTTGTATTCAGGACATAAAGTTAATTTCTTTGCCACATATTTGCAGTTTTACTTTAGTGCCTTATTGCAAACAGGATGCTTGTTTTGAATATTTGTATTCTGTACAGGCTTCCTTCTTTTCGCTCTGTCATTTAGGTCAGTATTGTGTAGTAGTTTTCTCTTATCAAAGCCATTAAACTGTCCATTAAACTGACCCACTCCAATTTGCATACCGCCCCAACAAATCCAAAGATGATGCAATCTCTATTGTGCTCAACACTGCCCTTTCCCACCTGGACAAAAGGAACACCTATGTGAGAATGCTATTCATTGACTACAGCTCAGCGTTCAACACCATAGTGCCCTCAAAGCTCATCACCAAGCTAAGGTCCCTGGGACTAAACACCTCCCTCTGCAACTGGGCTTCCTGACGGGCCGCCTCCAGGTGGTAAGAGTAGGTAACAACACATCCGCCACACTGATCCTCAACACGGGGGCCCCTCAGGGGTGCGTGGCTCAGTCCCCTCCTGTACTCACTGTTCACTCATGACTGCATGGCCAGGCACAACTCCAACAACATCATCAAGTTTGCCCCATGATAGGCCTGATCACCAACAACGATGAGACAGCCTATAGGGAGGAGGTTATAGACCTGGCCATGTGGTGCCAGGACAACAACCTCTCCCACAATGTGATCAAGACAAAGGAGATTATTGTGGACTACAAGAAAAGGAGAACCGAGCAAGATCTGTCCTCGTGCTCCCAGACCTTCGTGCTGCTTTTGATACCATCGATCACCACATTCTTTTGGAGAGATTGGAAACCCAAATTGGTCTACACGGACAAATCCTGGCCTGGTTTAGATCTTATCTGTTGAAAAGATATCAGTTTGTCTCTGTGGATGGTTTTTCCTCTGACAAATCAACTGTACATTTCGGTGTTCCTCAAGGCACTGTTTTAGGACCACAATTGTTTTCACTATATATTTTACCTCTTGGTGATTCGGAAACATAATGTTAACTTTCACAGCTATGTGCGGACGACACACAGCTGTACATTTTGATGAAACATTATGAAGCCCCAAAATTGCCCTCCCTGGAAGCCTGTGTTTCAGACATAAGGAATTAGAAGGCAGCAAATGTTCTACTTTTAAACTCAAACAAAACAGAGATGCTAGTTCTAGGTCCCAAGAAAAAAAGAGATCTTCTGCTGAATCTAACAATTAATCTTGATGGTTGTACAGTCGTCTCAAATAAAACTGAAGGACCTCGTCATTACTCTGGACCCTGATCTCTCTTTATACATATCAAGACTGTTTCAAGGGCAGCTTTTTTCCATCTACGTAACATTGCAAAAATCAGAAACTTTACGTCCAAAAATGATACAGAAAAATGAATCCATGCTTTTGTCACTTCTAGGTTACACTACTGCAATGCTCTACTTTCCGGCTACACAAATTAAGTACAAAATAAACTTCAGTTAGTGCTAAACATGGCTGCTAGAATCTTGACTAGAACCAAAAACTGTTATCATATTACTCCAGCGCTAGCCTCTCTACACTGGCTTCCTGTTAAGGCAAGGGATGATTTGAAGGTTTTACTGCTAACCTACAAAGCATTACATGGGCTTGCTCCTACCTATCTTTTCGATTTGGTCCTGCCGTACATACCTACACGTATGCTATGGTCACAAGACGCAGGCCTCCTTACTGTCCCTAGAATTTCTTAGCAAACAGCTGGAGACAGGGCTTTCTCCAATAGAGCTCCATTTTTATGGAATGGTCTGCCTATCCATGTGAGAGACTCAGACTCGGTCTCAACCTTTAAGTCTTTATTGAAGACTCATCTCTTCCGTAGGTCCTATGATTGAGTGTAGCCTGGCCCAGGAGTGTAAAGGTGAATGGAAAGGCACTGAGCAATGATCCGCCCTTGCTGTCTCTGCCTGGCCCGGTTCCCCTCTCTCAACTGGGATTCTCTCCCTCAAACCCTATTACAAGGGCTGAGTCACTGGCTTACTGGTGCTCTTCCATGCCATCCCCAGGAGGGCTGCCTCACATGAGTGGGTTGAGTCACTGATTTGATCTTTCTGTCCGGGTTGCCCCCCCCCCCCCTTGGGTTGTGCCGTGGGGGAGATCTTCTTTGGCTTTGTCTCAGGATGGTAAGTTTGTGTTTTGAGCTATCCCTCTAGTGGTGTGGGGGCTGTGCTTTGTAGTAAGACAGGAGTATTTCTCCTGTCTTATCCGGTGTCCTGTGTGAATTTAAGTATGCTCTCTCTAATTATCCCTCTCTCTCTCTCTCTTTCTTTCTCTCTTTCTTTCTTTCTTTCTTTCCTTCTTTCTCGCTCTCTCTCTCTCGGAGGACCTGAGCATTAGGACCATGCCTCAGGACTACCTGGCCTGATAACTCCTTGCTGTCCCCAGTACACCTGGTCATGCTGCTGCTCCAGCACCTGTTCACCGGACATGCTACCTGTCCCAGACCTGCTGCTTTCAACTCTCTAGAGACAGCAGGAGCGGTAGACATACTCTGAATGATCGGCTATGAAAAGCCAACTGACATTTACTCCTGCGGTGCTGACCTGTTGCAAATCAAATCAAATCAAATCAAATTTATTTATATAGCCCTTCGTACATCAGCTGATATCTCAAAGTGCTGTACAGAAACCCAGCCTAAAACCCCAAACAGCAAGCAATGCAGGTGGAGAAGCACGGTGGCTAGGAAAAACTCCCTAGAAAGGCCAATACCTAGGAAGAAACCTAGAGAGGAACCAGGCTATGTGGGGTGGCCAGTCCTCTTCTGGCTGTGCCGGGTGGAGATTATAACAGAACATGGTCAAGATGTTCAATGTTCATAAATGACCAGCATGGTCGAATAATAATAAGGCAGAACAGTTGAAACTAGAGCAGCAGCACAGTCAGGTGGAAGTTGAAACTGGAGCAGCAGCATGGCCAGGTAGACTGGGGACAGCAAGGAGTCATCATGTCAGGTAGTCCTGGGGCATGGTCCTAGGGCTCAGGTCAGTTGAAACTGGAACAGAAGCATGGCCAGGTGGACTGGGGACAGCAAGGAGTCATCATGTCAGGTAGTCCTGGGGCATGGTCCTAGGGCTCAGGTCCTCCGAGAGAGAGAAAGAAAGAGAGAAGGAGAGAATTAGAGAACGCACACTTAGATTCACACAGGACACCGAATAGGACAGGAGAAGTACTCCAGATATAACAAACTGACCCCAGCCCCCCGACACAAACTACTGCAGCATAAATACTGGAGGCTGAGACAGGAGGGGTCAGGAGACACTGTGGCCCCATCCGAGGACACCCCCGGACAGGGCCAAACAGGAAGGATATAACCCCACCCACTTTGCCAAAGCACAGCCCCCACACCACTAGAGGGATATCTTCAACCACCAACTTACCATCCTGAGACAAGGCTGAGTATAGCCCACAAAGATCTCCGCCACGGCACAACCCAAGGGGGGGGGGGGGGGCGCCAACCCAGACAGGATGACCACAACAGTGAATCAACCCACTCAGGTGACGCACCCCCTCCAGGGACAGCATGAGAGAGCCCCAGCAAGCCAGTGACTCAGCCCCTGTAATAGGGTTAGAGGCAGAGAATCCCAGTGGAAAGAGGGGAACCGGCCAGGCAGAGACAGCAAGGGCGGTTCGTTGCTCCAGAGCCTTTCCGTTCACCTTCCCACTCCTGGGCCAGACTACACTCAATCATATGACCCACTGAAGAGATGAGTCTTCAGTAAAGACTTAAAGGTTGAGACCGAGTTTGCGTCTCTGACATGGGTAGGCAGACCGTTCCATAAAAATGGAGCTCTATAGGAGAAAGCCCTGCCTCCAGCTGTTTGCTTAGAAATTCTAGGGACAATTAGGAGGCCTGCGTCTTGTGACCGTAGCGTACGTATAGGTATGTACGGCAGGACCAAATCAGAGAGATATGTAGGAGCAAGCCCATGTAATGCTTTGTAGGTTAGCAGTAAAACCTTGAAATCAGCCCTTGCTTTGACAGGAAGCCAGTGTAGAGAGGCTAGCACTGGAGTAATATGATCAAATTTTTTGGTTCTAGTCAGGATTCTAGCAGCCGTATTTAGCACTAACTGAAGTTTATTTAGTGCTTTATCCGGGTAGCCGGAAAATAGAGCATTGCAGTAGTCTAACCTAGAAGTGACAAAAGCATGGATTAATTTTTCTGCATCATTTTTGGACAGAAAGTTTCTGATTTTTGCAATGTTACGTAGATGGAAAAAAGCTGTCCTCGAAATGGTCTTGATATGTTCTTCAAAAGAGAGATCAGGGTCCAGAGTAACGCCGAGGTCCTTCACAGTTTTATTTGAGACGACTGTACAACCATTAAGATTAATTGTCAGATTCAACAGAAGATCTCTTTGTTTCTTGGGACCTAGAACAAGCATCTCTGTTTTGTCCGAGTTTAATAGTAGAAAGTTTGCAGCCATCCACTTCCTTATGTCTGAAACACATGCTTCTAGCGAGGGCAATTTTGGGGCTTCACCATGTTTCATTGAAATGTACAGCTGTGTGTCATCCGCATAGCAGTGAAAGTTTACATTATGTTTTCGAATAACATCCCCAAGAGGTAAAATATATAGTGAAAACAATAGTGGTCCTAAAACGGAACCTTGAGGAACACCGAAATTTACAGTTGATTTGTCAGAGGACAAACCATTCACAGAGACAAACTGATATCTTTCCGACAGATAAGATCTAAACCAGGCCAGAACATGTCCGTGTAGACCAATTTGGGTTTCCAATCTCTCCAAAAGAATGTGGTGATCGATGGTATCAAAAGCAGCACTAAGGTCTAGGAGCACGAGGACAGATGCAGAGCCTCGGTCCGATGCCATTAAAATGTCATTTACCACCTTCACAAGTGCCGTCTCAGTGCTATGATGGGGTCTAAAACCAGACTGAAGCATTTCGTATACATTGTTTGTCTTCAGGAAGGCAGTGAGTTGCTGCGCAACAGCCTTCTCTAAAATTTTTGAGAGGAATGGAAGATTCGATATAGGCCGATAGTTTTTTATATTTTCTGGGTCAAGGTTTGGCTTTTTCAAGAGAGGCTTTATTACTGCCACTTTTAGTGAGTTTGGTACACATCCAGTGGATAGAGAGCCGTTTATTATGTTCAACATAGGAGGGCCAAGCACAGGAAGCAGCTCTTTCAGTAGTTTAGTTGGAATAGGGTCCAGTATGCAGCTTGAAGGTTTAGAGGCCATGATTATTTTCATCATTGTGTCAAGAGATATAGTACTAAAACACTTGAGCGTCTCTCTTGATCCTAGGTCCTGGCAGAGTTGTGCAGACTCAGGACAACTGAGGTTTGGAGGAATACGCAGGTTTAAAGAGGAGTCCGTAATTTGCTTTCTAATAATCATAATCTTTTCCTCAAAGAAGTTCATGAATTTATCACTGCTAAAGTGAAAGTCATCCTCTCTTGGGGAATGCTGCTTTTTAGTTAGCTTTGCGACAGTATTAAAAAGGAATTTCGGATTGTTCTTATTTTCCTCAATTAAGTTAGAAAAATAGGATGATCGAGCAGCAGTAAGGGCTCTACGGTACTGCACGGTACCGTCCTTCCAAGCTAGTCGGAAGACTTCCAGTTTGGTGTGGCGCCATTTCCGTTCCAATTTTCTGGAAGCTTGCTTCAGAGCTCGGGTATTTTCTGTGTACCAGGGAGCTAGTTTCTTATGAGACATTTTTTTTGTTTTTAGGGGTGCAACTGCATCTAGGGTATTGCGCAAGGTTAGATTGAGATCCTCAGTTAGGTGGTTAACTGATTTTTGTCCTCTGGCGTCCTTGGGTAGGCAGAGGGAGTCTGGAAGGGCATCAAGGAATCTTTGTGTTGTCTGTGAATTTATAGCACGACTTTTGATGTTCCTTGGTTGGGGTCTAAGCAGATTATTTGTTGCAATTGCAAACGTAATAAAATGGTGGTCCGATAGTCCAGGATTATGAGGAAAAACATTAAGATCCACCACATTTATTCCATGGGACAAAACTAGGTCCAGCGTATGACTGTGACAGTGAGTGGGTCCAGAGACATGTTGGACAAAACCCACTGAGTCGATGATGGCTCTGAAAGCCTTTTGGAGTGGGTCTGTGGACTTTTCCATGTGAATATTAAAGTCACCAAAGATTAGAATATTATCTGCTATGACTACAAGGTCCGATAGGAATTCAGGGAACTCAGTGAGAAACGCTGTATATGGCCCAGGAGGCCTGTAAACAGTAGCTATAAAAAGTGATTGAGTAGGCTGCATAGATTTCATGACTAGAAGCTCAAAAGACGAAAATGTCATTTTTTTTTGTGTAAATTGAAATTTGCTATCGTAAATGTTAGCAACACCTTGCACCCTCTACAACCACTGTGATTATTATTATTTGACCCTGCTCGTCATCTATGAACATTTGAACATCTTGGCCATGTTCTGTTATAATCTCCACCCGGCACAGCCAGAAGAGGACTGGCCACCACTCGAAGCCTGGTTCCTCTCTAGGTTTCATCCTAGGTTCTGACCTTTCTAGAGAGTTTTTCCTAGCCACCATGCTTCTACACTTGCATTGCTTGCTGTTTGGGGTTTCAGGCTGGGTTTCTGTACAGCACTTTGTGACATCAGCTGATGTAAGAAGGGCTTTGTAAATACATTTGATTGATTGAAATACATTTGAATGAATTGTGATACAGTGAATTATAAGTCAAATAATTTGTCTGTAAACAATTGTTGGAAAAATTACTAGTCATTGTCACGAATCCCGCCGAAGATGGTTCTTCTTCCTGTTCGGGCGGCGCTTGGCGGTCGTCACAGCCGGCCTACTAGCTGCCACCGATACCCTTTTCTGTTTCAGTTAGTTTTGTCTGATTAGTTTCACCTGTTTCTTGTTTGGGTTTTGTTTTGGGCTATTTAAACCCGGTAGGCCCACCTGCTTTTGTGCGGGCTTGTTTTTCGGTTCATGTGTGTGGATTTATGTGGATTCCTTTTTCCGGACGTTTTCGTCCTGTTTTTTGGACTTGGTTATTTATGCGCCCTGGTGTTTGGTGTGACCATTACTCTGTTCCTGGAATAAAAACCCACATTTGAACTAACTCTGCTCTCTGCGCCTGACTCTTCCACCCACTACTCCTATAAGCCATGACAGTCATGAACAAAGTAGATGTCCTAACCGACTTGCCAAAACTATAGTTTGTTAACAAGAAATTTGTGGAGTGGTTGAAAAACGAGTTTTAGTGACTCCAACCTAAGTGTATGTAAACTTCTGACTTCAACTGTATTTATTTTTTACTTTACACTTTTTTTTCTTAAAACTTCTTAAAGCATTGTTGGTTAAGGTCTTGTAAGTAAGAGTTTCACTGTAAGGTTGTATTTTGTACCTGTTGTATTTTGGCGAATGTGACAAATAAAATTAGATTTGATTCGATTTCACACATGTTATCCAGATACTGACTGTTAGCACTTGGTGGTCTACAGCAGCTTCCCACAAGAACGGGCTTTAGGTGAGGCAGATTAACCTGTAGCCATATTACTTCAACAGTATTTAACATGAGATCCTCTCTAATCTTTACAGGAATGTGGTTCTGAATATAAACAGCGACACCTTCACCACTGGCATTTCTGTGTTTTCTGTAAATGTTATAACCTTGTATTGCTACCACTGTATCATCAAATGTATTGTGTAAGTGAGTTTCAGAGCTAGTCGAATATGAATTCCATCTGTTACTAGCCAGTTATTAATTTCATTAACCTTGTTTCTTAAGCTACATATGTTAACGTTGGCTATTTTGAGCACATTTCTGGGATGCTTGCTTGTTTTCATTGCTTTACTGGGAAACGTAGCAGAAGTAGATATTCTCATGTTATTTATGTTAGTGCAAAGTGAGCTGCACACAGTGGATTTCCTACTTGGGCATACTGCCTCAGTGCTAACAGCATAAATCTGGTTCATAGGCACATGATTGCTGCATACAATAGCTGTACGATCAGCAGAGGCATTCATGACAGTTAGAAGGACATAAATTAGGTTACTTACATTGTGTCTACCAATGCCCCTGGTATAATGTACATTTGCTAAAGCATTATGATGACTCACAATTAACTGAGCTGGGCTTTAGTCATTGATAAGTCATTGTCTCAATGCAGCCTTATAATGCTGTGAAAGGATCCAGGATCCCATACTCCTTATAAAACGTGTTGTTTCCAAAAGCTATCGAAATTGTCAATAAAAGTTACACCCGCTGTACTGTAATAATCACGTAGCCAGATATGTCACGTTCTTTCAAAATCGAACCCAGAAGCAGACCAGGACAAGGAGAGTAGGAAGAAGGTGAGTATTTATTTACAAGTGAATGAGAATGGGTAGATATATCCAGGTGGCGTAGCAGGCAGCGGTGGTGAGTTGATGGGAGTAAATAGGTGGATCCAATGGGGTAGCGGAATCCTCCGACGACCAGGCGGGAATGGGGTAAATGATCCGGGTGAGTAACTGAAGACAGAACAAACGGAGGTAAGACTAAGGCAAGCAATACGTAAAAAACAACTAAACAAATTCTATCCAACTTAAGGCTGATACTCTGGCACAACATACTGTTCATGGCTAACGATCCGGCAGGGAATGGATGTCAGGTCCGGGCTTATGAAGAGGAGAGATGATGATCAGGACCAGGTGTGCAGATAGCTGATGGGATACAGGTGCGGGTAATCAGAACTCCCAACTGGCTACATTGCCCGGCAACCAGACAGGGTGCGTTCCAGGACGCCGGAAAAAAACACTCCAGGACAGAACACAGGCAAAAAACAGACTCAGGAAACGGGATTCGTGACATATGAAGAGAAAGAATCCTGCTAAAGCATTCAATGCCACGTCTCAGAGAGGGCACAGGGCCCGATATTATGGGTATTTTATTAGTGTCTAGCAGAGAGTCAATTAGCGCTTTGAAATCCAGTTTCAACTGTTTAGAGCTGCCCTTCATAATGTAATTAAAACCCACATGGACTACGATAGAATCAATGTCCATGTCCTGGCGTAGTACATTCGGGAGCAGCTTAGTAATGTAATTTGCTCAAGCTCTGGGAGAGGTCATTGTTTTTGCACCATGAACAGCCACATTTCTTAACATGGAGCTGCTCAAAATCACGGCTGGCGAGAAGGATGAGGAAATCCGCCCACTCCTACGCTTCACAGGTTGGTGCATTGCTCCCTCAGATGGAAAATCCCTGCTCGATCCAGAGCAGGGATGGAAGGTTGCCGACATCTACTTGTCTCAGCCTCCAGTATTTATGCTGCAGTAGTTGTGTCGGGGGCTACGGTCAGTTTGTTATATCTGGAGTACTTCTCCTGTCCTATTCGGTGTCCTGTGTGAATTTAAGTGTGCTCTCTCTAATTCTCTCTTTCTTTCTCTCTTTCTTTCTCTCTCTTGGAGGACCTGAGCTCTAGGACCATGCCTCAGGACTACCTGACATGATGACTCCTTGCTGTCCCCAGTCCACCTGGCTGTGCTGCTGCTCCAGTTTCAACTGTTCTGCCTTATTATTATTCGACCATGCTGGTCATTTATGAACATTTGAACATCTTGGCCATGTTCTGTTATAATCTCCACCCGGCACAGCCAGAAGAGGACTGGCCACCCCACATAGCCTGGTTCCTCTCTAGGTTTCTTCCTAGGTTTTGACCTTTCTAGGGAGTTTTTCCTAGCCACCGTGCTTCTACACCTGCATTGCTTGCTGTTTGGGGTTTTAGGCTGGGTTTCTGTACAGCACTTTGAGATATCAGCTGATGTACGAAGGGCTATATAAATAAATACATTTGATTTGATTTGACTTCAAAATCGTAGGGGGAGGAGTAGGAGTAGGCACAGTGGCCACAGACACAAGTACCCCCAGCAACGAAGGTGCAGGAAGATCAGGCTCCAGGGTGACAAAACAATTTGTTGTTGTGTCCGCTCCAGGCCTCTCGCTGGGTATGTAGACTGCTTTGCGGGAGGCCGGTGTCTTCAGCTTCCACTGAAGACAGCGGTGTAGAAAAGGTCAACATTCCATTCTGCGTTTTCCCCAGTTTCTTATGTGGGCTGGCTACCTGTGCGATCAAGGAAGCTACCTCAAGCCTATAATCCACGGCAAGCAAACAATTGTCGCATTGGAACTCTGAGTGATCCAGTTTGTCCTGAAACAAAGCGTAATAGATACAGCTCCTACAGCTCTGGAACCGTTAATTTAATTCTCCAGACAAAGAGGGCTCCATTGGAAAACTAATCTGGGAATAACTTTTTTTTGCTTGATGGCTAATGTTAGCAGCTTAGCTAGGTTAGCGGCTCTTTCAAGTAGACTTGAACCTGTCAATTAAACGTGATTCTTGGACAAGAAATAGCAGCCCTAGCTGTTAAATAATTCAGGATCCATGCAATAACAAGTTTGGTATTTATGTGTGTAGGCCAGTGACACAAAATGTAAATGTAATCAATTTCAAAGTCAGGCTCTTACACAACTAAATGTGAAAAAAGTCAAGGGGTGTGGATACTTTCTGAAGGCACTGCAGAAAAGCATCCCCAAAGAAGGATGTTTCCACCTCTATTCTTCACGGTTGGGATGGTGTTCTTGGGGTTGTACTCATCCTTCTTCTTCCTCCAAACACGGCGAGTGGAGTTTAGACCAAAAAGCTATATTTTTGTCTCATCAGACCACATGACCTTCTCCCATTCCTCCTCTGGATCATCCAGATGGCCATTGGCAATCTTCAGATGGGCCTGGACATGCGCTGGCTTGAGGGGACCTTGCGTGCGCTGCAGGATTTTAATCCATGAAGGCGTAGTGTGTTACTAATGGTTTTCTTTGAGACTGTGGTCCCAGCTCTCTTCAGGTCATTGACCAGGTCCTGCCGTGTAGTTCTAGGCTGATCCCTCACCTTCCTCACCTTGATGCCCCACGAGGTGAGATCTTGCATGGAGCCCCAGACCGAGGGTGATTGACCGTCATCTTGAACTTCTTCCATTTTCTAATAATTGTGCCAACAGTTGCTGCCTTCTCACCAAGCTGCTTGCCTATTGTCCTGTAACCCATCCCAGCCTTGTGCAGGTCTACAATTTTATCCCTGATGTCCTTACACAGCTCTATGGTCTTTGCCATTGTGGAGAGGTTGGAGTCTGTTTGATTGAGTGTGTGGACAGGTGTCTTTTATACAGGTAACAAGTTCAAACAGGTGCAGTTAATACAGGTAATGAGTGGAGAACAGGAGGGTTTCTTAAAGAAAAACTAACAGGTCTGTGAGAGCCGGAATTCTTACTGGTTGGTAGGTGATAAAATACTTATGTCATGCAATAAAATGCAAATTAATTACTTAAAAATCATACAATGTGATTTTCTGGATTTTTGTTTTAGTTTCCGTCTCTCACAGTTGAATTGTACCTATGATAACAATTAGAGACCTCTACATGCTTTGTAAGTAGGAAAACCTGCAAAATCGGCAGTGTATCAAATACTTGTTCTCCCCACTGTATATATATATATTTTTTGTGATCAGGACCCGTGGTCCGTTTTGACCCCGTTCTTGGTCCGGATCCGCCAGTTGAGTATAGGGGTTCTACATGATGAGGTCAGTACTAATGAATTCAATCATTTAACCGGAGCAGTGAAGAAAACAGAGTGTTCTCAAGCCTCCTATTAATCACAAATCAGCCTGTGTTTACATTGGCTGAATGGCGCTGTAGATCAGGGGTTCCCAAACTTTCTCACTCAGGCCACCCCTCCAGCATTGTGACCCCCCCTCCCCCCAACACACTTTGTCATGGGGGTGCAGAGAACATTTAAAGTACATTTCCTGTAATTCTACTCATTTTGCCATGTCTTATGTGTGTTCATGTGATGTTTGAGTGACTCAAACATTACAACAAAATCTATAGCCTAAAAAACTCTAGCTAAAAAATGTTAGCTGACATGGGCTAGTTGATCTGAACATTTCTGACAAGTTATAAATACCTCTCTAAGGTATGCAAAGACAAACATGACAACAGGAAAACAGATGATATACTACCCTATTTCGAAATTGCATCGGATTCTACTATTATAACTTTCAAGAGTAAGTTGAAAGCCGGACTGAGTTTCAAAAAAATATGTATACCTGTTTTATTTTGCCTGGAGGAGCCAAGAGTTTGGGAACCACTGCTGTGGATGATAGCCACGGCCTGATCCATTAGTCAGCTGAAAACAAGTGCTGTGTAGTGATTCACTACATAGTGAATAGGGACACAGCACTTGTTTTCAGCTAGTGTAGTGAATCACTACATAGTGAATAGGGACACAGCACTTGTTTTCAGCTGACTAATGGATCAGGACGTGGCTATCATCCACAGCAGTGGTTCCCAAACTCTTGGCTCCTATAATTAAATAGGGCGCCATTTGAGACTTAGCAATGGCCATGCATCCCAGTGTTTTGGCTTGGGTGTTACTGGGTCCACGTTCAGTTTGAAACAACATCACGTCACCCGCGCCACTGTATAAATAGGAAGGTATGATTTCTGCTCTGAGATATATGATGCAGGTATTTCTTTTACAACACAGGAGGTTGGTTAGTACCTTCATTGGGGAGGGCGGGCTCGTGGTAACGGCCGGAGCGGAATTAGTGGAATGCTATCAAATACATCCAACACATGTTTCCATGAGTTTGATGCCATTCCATTTGCTCCGTTCCAGCCATTATTATGAGCCATCCTGCCCGCAGCAGCCTCCACTGCTTTACAAAGGCTCCACTTCAGGCTGGCTGAATGCCTTCCTTCGCTCGCAGTGCCTCAGAACGAAATCCCTCAACCCTTAATCCCCTTAGCAACAAGGGTCTGTTTCTCTGCTTAGCATGAAGTAGGCCTCAGAGGTCTCGTGTATGCCTTGGCCTCTAGGCCAAAAGCCTCCTGTTTACAATTTCTCTATTCCTGTTTTTAATGTTGCTCTGAGAGCAGCCACAAAGGGACAGTTTTGTCCAGCAGGAACAAGGGAGCTATTAGAGGAGAGATGGAGGAAGGAAGGAAGATTCAGGGAGGGGAGGGAGAGGCCTAGGGGGAATAGCTACCCCAGCAGCTGTTCCCTCAGGGCCAGGACATGAGAGGCATTTCATACTGGGAGGGAGAAATAACTTTGAAGAACATAGGATGGATGCTGCACTGGGAAAACACTGGTCACTTCTCCCTCAGGGAGGAAAGGCATGTTATGTCACTTTAGGTCGGCCTGTCAATCCCTCCAATATAATGTGATTAGGTGAAGACGTTTAACCCAGTCGCTGGGAGGAGATATGTGACACAGCCGCTCAATAAACATCCATTAAACAGTAGTAACACGTCAGGATATTCTTCCTGTGTGATATGCATGACTGATGTAGAATGACAGCAAATAGGAAAATCCCAATATAGGAAGACAATAAGATAAGATATAGGAAATCTACACTCTTAGGAAAAAAAGGGCTATTCGGCTGTCATCGTAGGATAACCCTTTTTGGTCAAAGGTAAAACTCTCTGTGGAAAAGGTTTTAGGGAAAGGGGGTACCTAGTCAGTTGCATAACTGAATGCATTCAACCAAAGTATGTCTTCTGCATTTATCCCAACCCGTCTGTCTGAATCAGAGAGGTGCGAGGGGCTACCTTTGATTTATTTATTTATTTTCACCTTTATTTAACCAGGTTGGCAAGTTGAGAACAAGTTCTCTTTTACAATTGCGACCTGGCCAAGATAAAGCAAAGCAGTTTGACACATATAACAACACAGAGTTACACATGGAGTAAAACAAACATACAGTCAATAATACAGTAGAAAAGTAAGTCTATATACAATGTGAGCAAATGAGGTGAGATAAGGGAGGTAAAGGCAACAAAAAAAAGGCCATGGTGGCGAAGTAAATACAATATAGCGAGTAAAACACTGGAATGGTAGATTTGCAGTGGAAGAATGTGCAAAGTAGAGATAGAAATAATGAAATAAATAGAAAAATAAATAAATAAATACAGTAGGGGGAGAGGTAGCTGTTTGGGCTAAAGCTTAATCGGCATCCACATCACTAGGTTGCTGTTAGGGGTTAACTGCCTTGCTCAATGGCAGATTTTTCCAGCTTGCCAGCTCGGGGATTCGAAACAACAACCTTTTGGATACTGGCCTCTACCTGGAACCAAAAAGGATTCTTCAACGGGTTCTCCTATGGGGAACCCTTTTAGGTTCTCGATATCACCTTTTTTTGTAGGGATGTATAGAGAATATAATGTAGGAAATAATAAGATTCCCTTGTAAATTTGTCCTGCTGAGAAAAGAAACATCCATACTAGTATTTTGACTGATTACACTTTAATAGTTGCTCTTTATAGATCACATTGTAATTTGAACAAGTCTCAAAGATTTATGCCATGCTGGTACAGTATAAACTTGCTACATATGATTTGCTCTGGTGCCAGAGCGCTCATGGTTTAGACTAGAGTGCTGTAGTGTATCTGTACTCCAGTATGTGTCCTTTAACACGATGAAGCTGCACACTTCTCACATATGCCTTCTAAGAAGCCAGAGCTAAATCCTCGGGAGAAAAAAACTATTGAAACAAAAAAACGAGATTGAAATTTCAAAAGCTGAAACACACGGGGAAAAAAAGAAGGGACAGAGAGTTTTCCCTGTCTCCATATGGCAGCCATTTGTCTCAAGGAGGCCTGTCAGATATAAATAATATGTTATGGAAAAAAAAAGGAGCAGAGAGCATTTCTTCCACTGGGACAAGATCTCCGGAGGCCTGGTGTCCTTCACGTCAGAGACTAGGAGGGTGGGATGGAGAGAGGGAGGGAGAGAGAGGAAAAGAGGAAGAGAGGAAGAGAGTAAGAGAGGGAGGGTGAGAGGGATGGAGGAAGAGAGAGATGGAGGGAGGAACATAAACTCATTGCAAGTAAGCGGTCACATACAAGTCTGGAGAACTCATGTATCCCTCAGTGGAACAGCACCAGCAAACTAAATCCATATGTTTGTTTGGAGTTGATGCTGTGGACTCTGGCTATCAGGAAATGACAGGAATACGAAGACTCCTAGAGTCCTTTCTCCTTTAACTCAACCTTGTGTGATTGTATATCATCTGAAACCAATCAGCTCTAAGCTCCCTCCCTCCCTCCCTCCCTCCCTCCCTCCCTCCCTCCCTCCCTCCCTCCCTCCCTCCCTCCCTCCCTCCCTCCCTCCCTCCCTCCCTCCCTCCCTCCCTCCCTCCCTCCCTCCCTCCTTCTCTCTGTCTCTCCCTGCATGTGTCTTTTTTGTGTGCTTGTGCAGCCCAGAGCAGAGCAGGGCCCAGACTGGACCCTTCCGTGTGTGCGAAAGACATCGTGATTAACATTCACCCAAATCGCTGAGGGACACACTTTCTAAACCCTTCCTTCCTGCTGCAAGTGGAATTCTCATTAAGTCATAACTACTTTTCAAGAGCAGCATTCCTCTACAGAATACCAGGTCCGTCCACGACCCAAGCCCAAAAGTAATTTTCTTAAATGTAAATGAATTACATACAAAGGAAAGACAAAGAGAAAACAATTACCCAGAGCAGTAGTTTTGAGATTTGTCCCAAGATTTGGTTTTAAAAAAACAAGATGTTTGAAGGCTGAGCCCTGTTATTAATGGAAGCAGAACAGAATGGGAGTTATTCTTACAGGGACTGAGACATTTACACAGACAGAAATCACACCAGATATCCTTTCTGGATTTCCTTCTTTCCTGTGTAATTGGAAACCTCATCACTTCTTTTATATTTTCACCAGAAGTTTATGATATCTGTTTGCATTGAAAACCGATCTCTCAGACAATACCTCTCCAACATCTCACTTGGAGCTCTGTCCACACTCTCAGGGCCCAACTGTATTTTTTCTGGGTTGCCGAGCAGGAGAAAAGCTCACTTGAGTTGTGGATTCCCTGTGGATTCTGAGCGATTAGCCTCATTGTGTTACTTTTTCAGGCAGAGGGAGAGGGGGCCACCTGGTGCATCTATGACCATAAAAGCTGCTCTCTCTCTCTCTCTCTCTCTCTCTCTCTCTCTCTCTCTCTCTCTCTCTCTCTCTCTCTCTCTCTCTCTCTCTCTCTCTCTCTCTCTCTCTCTCTCTCTCTCTCTCTCTCTCTCTCTCTCTCTCTCTCTCTCTCTCTCTCTCTCTCTCTCTCTCTCTCTCTCTCTCTCTCTCTCTCTCTCTCTCTCTCTCTCTCTCTCTCTCTCTCTCTCTCTCTCTCTCTCTCTCTCTTTCTTACCTGCTGGTGAATGGGAGTGACAGGTCTAATTGGTATATGGGCCATCCACTTTGCTCCCTCATTTAGTAATTTGTCTGGTTCCTTTCCTTCTCCGGGCCGCTTCCTCTCGCCCTGTAAAATGATCACGGCTACTTGATTTCCCCCTTCCCAAAAATTCACGATAATCCAGCAGGAGTCATTAGCAGAATGGTAAGCTTGAGGCACTTGAAGCGAGCCCTCTAACCAAAACACTAGGTCCTCCCCCTTGTATATAAGGGTCTTTAATTCACAGACAAACCCACAGTGAAGCAAGGAAAGACCACTTGAATTGGCACAAATGACCATGGAATGCACACTCAATCTGCCATTTTCCTACACTCTGTCTCGCTGACCAGCAGCGGTTGACCTGGATGGCCTGATTTCTCAATATGGTAAGAAATACACCGATTTGACTAATGTATAATACATAATATATAACACCAATGCACATAAGAGTTACATACGTAATATAAACATGAAACAGACAGGCAGGAGCATATTTCCCCTGAGTGGTCATCTGGCATGAGGCCCCTGCTCGACGCCCTTGTTCTTGCGTGATCAGGCAGGCTGTTTGGAGGCCCCTGTCTCAGTGGCTGCGTCCTCTCCTTTCATGGGGTCTTCCGCTGTCCCATTCAGAGCCATGGCCCTCCGTCTCCGCTGACTGCACTCTACTCACAGCCAGGGTGGCAGGGCAGCACTGGGGGGCCGGGCAGGGGGAGCCCCGACCGGAGGCACGCTTCTAGACTTGTGGATGAGGCAGAAAAACCATTATGGATCGTTATGGTTGGTTGATCGCTCCCATTCAAGGGCTGAGCTGCTCACAAAAGGTCTAGGCAGAAGCCAAAATAATGGATCTATTTTTCCCCCTCCCTCTGCTCCATTTATATGATCACGAGGCACATACTGAGGCGGAGAGGAATGTGTGTACCCCCCACCCTGTCGCTCTATCCATCCCAGTGCTGAACATCAGTACCATGGCTGCTAGTTCCTGTGTTGCACATTCATGTTGCTGACCTACCAGGAAGTAAGCACCAAAAACAGCAGCCAGCATGTTGATACATGAAGACCAAAATATAACCTCCTCTTTCTATAACCTGATGAGCGGGGGATGAGGAAGATGGAGAAAGGGAGGAAGCATGAGAGAGAGAGAGAGAGGTGTAAACCCACATCCTACAGGGCAGACCATGTAATTTCAACATGGAAATATTGGTCACATTTGGTAGAAATGTTTATAAATTACATTTCAGCCTTTATTCACCCCAGGGCTGGCTCCAGCCCTTTGGGAATTTGGTTGGGGGACCCCCCACCAAGCAGGCAAACATTTTTAGTGGCCCCCTTCTTGACGGCAGAGAGAAAAATGTAATTTTTCAAGTTTATTTCCTGCAGTTCTACACATTTTGCCATGGCGTGGAGAGACATTTTAGCAATTTTATAACACTATTTATGCAATTTTACTCATTTTGCCATGGGGCCTTGAATCTTTTTTGCAGTTTTAAAGCACATTTCCTGCAATTCTGCACATATTGCCATGATTTATGCCATGTTAATGATATCTGAGTGAGAGTGACTTACAAAATCAATGCGGGCCCCCTGGAGGTCCCCAATGCGGGCGCCCTGGGCACGTACCCTGTGTGCCCGGTCGGTGTTCGGACATGATTACAAGTTTAGACAACTGGCTAAACTAATTTACCAATCTAAAAATCAACAGCTGACATTGTCTAATTGAGTGACTGTCAGTGACTGACAAAATAACACTCTTAGAAAAAAAGGTGCTATCTAGAACCTAAAAGGGTTGTTTGGATGTCCCCTTTGAAGAACCCATTTTGGTTCCAGGTAGAACCCTTTTGAGTTCCATGTACCTGGAACCAAAAAGGGTTCTCCTATGTGGACAGCCGAAGAATGATTTTGGAACCTTTTTTTCTAAGAGTGTAGAGAAAAACTGCTGAACTGCTGACGCACAACCAAATTTAGAACTTGCACCTTCTATATTCTACTTATCTAACTCTCATCAGTTAGTTGAGACCACGACAGAACAGCCTCAATTTGTCTGGGCATGGATTCTACAAGGTGACAAAAGCGTTCCACAGGGATGTTGGCCCATGTTGACTCCAATGCTTCCCACAGTTGTGTCAAGTTGGCTGGGTGTCCTTAAGGTGGTGGAACATTCTTGATACGCAAGGAAAACGGTTGAGTGTGGAAAAACCCAACAGTGTTGAAGTTCTTGACACAAACAAGTGTGCAACATACTACTATACCCCGTTCAAAGGCACTTAAATAATTTGTCTTGCCCTTCCACCAGCTGAATGGCACATAATCCATGTCTGAATACACAATCCATGTCTCAATTGTCTCAAGTCTTAAAAATGATTATTTAACCTGTCTCCTCCCCTTCATCTACACTGATTTAAGTGGATGTAACAAGTGACATCAATAAGGGATCATATCTTTTACTTGGATTAATCTGGTCAGTTACTGTCATGGAAAGAGCAAGTTCTTAATACGTTGAATACCCAGTGTATACAGTATGTGTTATCACTGCACTTTCAACCATTTCAAAGCACAACAAAGTTCAAATGGAAATACAATGTCGGATATTTTGTAATATATACAACAACAATGTGTTATAATTGTGCTTCATCTAGCACAACCAAATGACCTGGATTGCTGTTGAGATTACATTAAAAGTACATAGGCAAGTGATTAATGCTGTTCGAGATTCTACACAGATTATTATAGCAATTTTATAGATCTCCACAGACCTTCATTCTATCTTGAACGCTTTCTATCATTACATAACAAGACATTTATACACTGGACAAAAATATAAACGCAACATGTAACGTGTTGGTACAATGTTTCATGAGCTGAAATAAAATATCCCAGAAATTTTCCATAAGCACAAAAAGCGTATTTCTCAATTTTTTGGGGACAGAAGTGTGTTTACATCCCTGTTAGTGAGCATTTCTCCTTTTCTAAGATAATCTATCAACCTGACAGGTGTGGCATATCAAGAAGCTGATTAAACAGCATGATCATTACACAAATGCACTTAGTGCAATTTTGTCACACAACACAGTGCCAAAGATGTCTCATGTTTTGAGGGAGCGTGCAATTGGCATGCTGACTGCAGGAATGTCCACCAGAGTTGTTGCCAGATAATTTAATGTTAATTTCTCTGCCATAAACTGCCTCCAACATAATTTTAGAGAATTTGGTAGTATGTTCAATCAGCCTCACAATCACAGACCACATGTAACCACGCCAGCCCAGGACCTCCACATCCGGCTTTATCACCTGTGGGTGTAATGAACACGAGGGAGACAGAGAGCTGGTTTCAAGCGCAGAGCGCAGCAGGTGTTTAATAAAAGGGACCATAGGAGGAGACAGGTAGCTGGGTCCAGGGGCAGGCAGAAGGTCATACAAGGTAGGTCCAAAAATGGCAACAGTACAGGCAGGGAATAGGCAAAAGGCGTTGTGAATGAGGCAGGCAAAAACTATCATACACGGGAGGAGAGAAGGATGGGAAAAACAGAGCTCTGAAAAAGTGTGTCTCAAAACAAACAATACCTAGAAGTGATGAGGTGCATGGAACTGAACTAAATAGTGTGGGATGATGACATGCAGGTGTGTGAACAGGTGATTAGAATTCCGGTGATTGGTATCTGGTGAGTGAGCTGGAAAGAGGGCTGCGTTCCTGGGATTTAAGTGTTTGGGAGTGTGAGTTGGACACAGACGTTACAGTGGGATCATCTGAGACCAGCCACCCAGACAGCTGCACAACCGAAGAAATTTTGCACAAACTGTCACAAACCGTGTCAGAGAAGCTCGTTTGCGTGCTCGGCGTCCTCACCATGGTCATGACCTGAATGCAGTTCGGCATCGTAACCAACTTCAGTGGGCAAATGCTCACCTTCGATGGTCATTGGCATGCTGGAGAAGCTTGCTCTTCACGGATGAATCCCAGTTTCAACTGTACCTAGCAGATGGCAGACAGCGTGTATGGCTTCATGTAGGCGAGCAGTTTGCTGATGTCAATGTTGTGAACAATTGCATTTTATCGATGGCAACTGAGGCGCGTTGTTGTGCCATTCATCCGCCGCAATCACCTCATGTTTCAGCATGATAATGCATGGTCCCATGTTGCAAGGATCTGTACACATTTCCACATACTCACCAAACAACTCAACCATTGAGCGAATCGGGATGCTCTGGCTCGATGTGTACGACAGCGTGTTCCAGTTGTTGTTGCCAATATTCAGCAACTTTGCACAGCCATTGAACAGGAGTGGGACAACGTTCCACAGGCCACACTCAACAGCCTATGCGAAGGAGATATGTCACGCTGCATGAGGCAAATGGTGGTCACACCAGATACTGACTGTTTTTTTTGATCCGCGCCTCTACCTTTATTTTAAAGGCAGAGGCGTGAAATCCATAGATTAGGGCCTAATTGATTCATTTGAATGTCCTCATATGAACTGTAACTCCATAAAAACCTGTTGCATTTATATTTATGTTCAGTATAGTTACAATAGGCTAACCTCAAAATGTGGCCATGGATGTGTTACTCATTTTAAGGTTGAATAAATACTTTCACAATAGTTAGTTAAGATAGCCTTAACTTTAGGCTATTTACTGTATTACAAGAGTAATGGTCAATTGTGTTTGGTTGTCAACGCAACCAAATATCAATCTAATGATTGGATAGTTTCATCTGAGCCACTTAATTAGTCCTATTCTTTAACTTTCTTTAACTTTAATTTTTAGTTTCGTTGGAGACGTGCAACATATCATATGTTCACTTGTTGACAAGTCAATTTACTTTATTGCAAAAGTGATATTGAATTGTGTTTGGTTGTCAACACAACCAGTTATCAACATTTGAAGGAGATGTATATTTTGTGGCACTGACTTCTAAGTTAAAGAATAGGACTAAATCAATACAAAAATGATTTAAAGTGCATTTAAAGTTTTATTTTATTTTATTTATTAGTCTTTAATTTAGATTTTTGGTTGAGATGGAGAAGTGAATCCAACATATAAATTATTAATTTGTAGACAAACTGGAATTAAAGCCAGACTAAGTCAGTGGCACAGATGGAACTATCCAAGCAGAAGATACTGTACATCTCCTTCAAATGTTCAAATCAAATCAAATCAAATTTATTTATATAGCCCTTCGTACATCAGCTGATATCTCAAAGTGCTGTACAGAAACCCAGCCTAAAACCCCAAAAAGCAAGCAATGCAGGTGTAGAAGCACGGTGGCTAGGAAAAACTCCCTAGAAAGGCCAAAACCTAGGAAGAAACCTAGAGAGGAACCAGGCTATGTGGAGTGGCCAGTCCTCTTCTGGCTGTGCCGGGTGGAGATTATAACAGAACATGGCCAAGATGTTCAAATGTTCATAAATGACCAGCATGGTCGAATAATAATAAGGCAGAACAGTTGAAACTGGAGCAACAGCACGGCCAGGTGGACTGGGGACAGCAAGGAGTCATCATGTCAGGTAGTCCTGGGGCATGGTCCTAGGGCTCAGGTCCTCCGAGAGAGAGAAAGAAAGAGAGAAGGAGAGAATTAGAGAACGCACACTTAGATTCACACAGGACACCGAATAGGACAGGAGAAGTACTCTAGATATAACAAACTGACCCCAGCCCCCCGACACATAAACTACTGCAGCATAAATACTGGAGGCTGAGACAGGAGGGGTCAGGAGACACTGTTGATCAAATGTCGATGTTTAGTTGCGTTGACAACCTAACACAATTCAATAACCAGTTTATCTACAAATTAATAATTTCTATTTTGGATTCACGTCTTCATCTCAACCAAAAATCTATGTTAAATAATAATACTACATCTAATCTAATAAAACTTTAAATGCACTTTAAATTTAAAAAAAGTTGGATTTGATTTAGTCCTATACTTTAGCTTTGATTTCAGTTTGAGATGGAGACATGCATCCAACATATTAATGATTAACTTGAAGATTTAATTTGAAATCAACTAACGCTTGAAACCCTAGGCCAGGGTTTCTAAAATTCGATCCTCAGGACCCCAAGGGGTGCACAATTTGGTTTTTGCACCCACCTGATTCAAATAAACTAATAATCATCAAGCTTTTATCATTTGTATCAGCTGTGTCGTGTTATGACAAAAACCAAAATGGGCACCCCTTGGGGTCCCGAGGACCGAGTTTGGGAAATCCTGCCCTAGGCCTGTATGCCTATTTTTAGTTGAACCCTGGGTTGAATTGAAGCAATAAGCTGTTGATGACTTTGCAAATGCTTTGTAGGGCTAAAAAATATTATAATTGATGACATATGACTTATAAAATATGTTTACATTTCATTTACTCTGTTAACCTAACCTATGGAATGATTTCAATAGCAACAGTGAATATTTTTAGCTGATTCAAGTAATCAACTAATCATCAAGCTTTTATCACTTGAATCAGCTGTGTCGTGTTTGGGCAAAACCCAAATGTGCACCCCTTGGGGTCCCGAGGACAGAGTTTGGGAAATCCTGCCCTAGGCCTATATGCCTATTTTTTGTTGAACCCTGGGTTGAATATAAGCAATAAGCTGTTGATGACTTTGCAAATGCTTTGTAGGCCTAAAATGTAGATATTAAGAGATCTCTCAATAATCCTTCTGACATTAGCATATTGCTAGTTAGTGACAAATGGGAGAACAAATGAATAGCTGTAGATACATCAACTTTCCAGTAAGAGGTTCTGCCCAGCCTATTGTTTTATCTGATAGTGGGTGTTACATAAAACATCTGATGTTGTTTTAAAGGTACAAATTCAGCATATTTTATTTGAGGTTTGTCTATGTTTAACATTTGTTACAATTATGACATAATCCTGTGGTTTGAATTCCATCCTCAGAACAACAGTTTAATTAGGGATAGGCGTCCCGTCAACGGGACAGTTGTAAATCATGCAGCGCCTTGTGTCACGATCGCAGATTTTAGAGAAACAACAAATATCGATACATATAAGTGTCTTATATAACTGATATAATATAATATAACTGCACTGTCCAATTTGCAGTAGCTAACATGAAGTGTCATTTTGTTAGAAAAAAAATCATTGTTCATATCCTAAAAAGGTCCATAAAGCATACACGGTCGATTTAGCATTTTCACTCGTTCAATTTGCAAAGAAGGGAATCTGTGAAAATCTAACCCTAAATGTTGTTTCAACCAGTCAAATGACATTCATATGTATTCCTCAGAGATCCTAGAACGTAACCAGACTTCACTATATCATTAGGGGTGTAGTATATCCTATAGGACACCAAATTTGGTAAGAGAGCGATGCCTTCATGGCATGCCGATGACGTGTGTGGTCTACACTTCATCGACGCTAACTTTGTCAAATACGCACCAATCGGGGTCAAACAAAGCTAGCTAGATAGCCAATGAGCTAGCTAGAGAGCCAAATAGCCAATGAGCTGGGAAACACTGTATCTGTTGCAAAAGGTAGCTGCTAACCTTTTTGCGACAGCATGCCTTTTCCTTTTGGACAAAAATTATATATAGTTATGAAGTTATGAAAACTGTTTGTTTTGCAAATGTTGAACTTAGAATATGGCTACTAATACTGGAAAATCTAAATCAAAGTCTAGGTATACAGATTTTACAATATTCTTGCAGAAAAATGTAACATGAATGCAAATGTCTCCTTCACAATCTGTCCAAATGTACCTGGGTGACTTCACGCTGAATGACATGTAGTTCGCTCATACTTTAAGTTATCTGTCTGAAACTTTGCACATACACTGCTGCCATCTTGTGGACACCAACCAGAGTGATGGCTGGAAGTGGTACCTTTCTGTTCAATTTCAAAGATGGTTGTAAAAAAAAAATTTTTACATTTGTTTTTTTCTTTGTATTTTCTTCTACCAGAAATATTGTGTTATATTCTCCTACATTCAAATCACATTTCCACAAACATCAAAGTGTTTCCTTTCAAATGGTACCAAGAATATGCATATCCTTGCTTCAGGGCCTGAGCTACAGGTAGTTAGATTTGGGTATGTAATTTGAGGCGAAAATTGAAAAAAGGGGGCTATCCCTAAGAAGTTTTTAAGTTGATTCGTTTTTTCAAATCAAATGTCTTTTTCACTTAGATACCACGTCACAATACCTTGCCAAATTACGTTGAAACAACGTTGATTCAACCAGTTGTGCCCAGTGGGATAAATCTCAAACAACCTCGGTCAACAAAATAATTCATGAGACACACAGCCACAGATGTTTTGCACGTAAACATCAAAGTGAATGTTTACACAAATGCTTCTAATGATATTCCATTAAAAGTCTAGCTTGTACCGAAATAGATATGTGCTGGTAAGGGCAATGAGACACTAACTCTATTAGAATACATTACACATGGGCCTCCCGAGTGGCACAGTGGTCTAAGGCGTCACTGCAGATCCGGGTTCAATCCCAGACTGTGTCACAGTCGGCTGTGACGGGGAGACCCATGAGGTGGCGAACAATTGACCCAGCATCGCCCGGGTTAGGGGAGGGTTTGGCCGGCCGGGATTCCCTTGTCCCGTCGCTCTCTAGCGACTCCTTGTGGCAGGCAAATCAAATCCAATCAAATGTATTTATATAGCCCTTCGTACATCAGCTGATGTCACAAAGTACTGTACAGATACCCAGCCTAAAACACCAAACAGCAAGCAATGCAGGTCTAGAAGCACAGTGGCTAGGAAAAACACCCTAGAAAGGACGGAACCTACGAAAAAATCTAGAGAGGAACCAGGCTATGAGGGGTGGCCAGTAATCTTCTGCCGGGTGGAGATTATAACAGAACATTGCTAAGATGTTCAAATGTTCATAGACGATGAGCAGGGTCAAATAATAATAATCACAGTGGTTGTAGAGGGTGCAACAGGTCAGCACCACAGGAGTAAATGTCAGTTGGCTTTTCACAGCCGATCATTCAGAGTATCTATACTGCTCCTGCTGTCTCTAGGGAGTTGAAAGTAGCAGTTCTGGGACAGGTAGCATGTCCGGTGAACAGGTCAGCGTTCCATAGCCGCAGGCAGAACAGTTGAAACTGGAGCAGCAGCACGACCAGGTGGACTGGGGACAGCAAGGAGTCATCAGGACAGGTAGTCCTGAGGCATGGTCCTAGGGCTCAGGTCCTCCGAGAGAGAGAGAAAGAAAGAAAGAAAGAAAGAAAGAAAGAAAGAAAGAAAGAAAGAAAGAAAGAAAGAAAGAAAGAAAGAAAGAAAGAGAGAGAATTAGAGAGAGCATACTTAAATTCACACAGGACACCGGATAAGACAGGAGAAATACCCCCGACACAAACTATTGCAGCATAAATACTGGAGGCTGAGACAGGAGGGTTCAGGAGACACTGTGGACAAGACTGTATCTACCAATTGGAGTCAAAAATATTTCATTACTCATACAGTAGGTTCCTCTTATGTAACTTTGTAGTGGATGTCATTGCTCTGATTCATAGCCTTCTACAAATAAAAAAATAAAAAATGTTGGTCATGTATTTAGCAGATGTTATTGTGAGTGTGGCAAAATGTCTGTGTTCATAGCTCCAACAGTGCAGATATATCTAACAATACACAATAATACAGACAAATCTAAAAAGTAAAAGAATGGAATTAAGAAAAATAGAAATATTAGGACGAGCAAAGTCGGAGTCTGAAAAACAAATAATATATACAATACCAGTCAAAAGTTTGGACACACCTACTCATTCAAGGGTTTTTCAATATTTTTACTATTTTCTACATTATAGAATAAAATGAAAGAAATCAAAACTATGAAATAACACATATGGAATCATGTAGTAACCAATATTTATTTTAACAAATCAAAATATATTTTATATTTGAGATTCTTCATAGTAGCCACCCTTTACCTTGATGACAGCTTTGCACGCTCTTGGAATTCTCTCAACCAGCTTCACCTGTAATGCTTTTCCAACAGTCTTGAAGGAGTTCCCACATATGCTGAGAACTTGTTGGCTGCTTTTCCTTCGCTCTGCAGTACATCCCATCCCAAACCATCTCAATTGGGTTGAAGTCGGGTGATTGTGGAGGCCAGGCTCGGTGATGCAGCCCTCCATCAATCTCCTTCTTGGTCAAATAGCCCTTACATAGCCTGGAGGTGTGTTGGGTCATTGTCCTTTTGCAAAACAAATTATAGTCCCACTAAGCGCAAAGCAGATGGGATGGCGTATTGCTGCAGAATGCTGTGGTAGCCTTGCTGGTTAAGTGTGCCTTCAATTCGAAATAGATCACAGACCGTGTCACCAGCAAAGCACCCCCACACCATCACTGCCTTCCTGTGACACCTCCATGTTTCAAGGTGGGAACCACACATGCAGAGATCATCTACTCTGCGTTTCACAGAGACACGGTGGTTGGAACCAAACGTCTCAAATTTGGACTCATCAGACCAAAGGACAGATTTCCACCGGTCTAATGTCTATTGCTTGTGTTTTTCTCTCCCAAGCAAGTATCTTCTTCTTATTGGTCTCCTTTAGTAGTGGTTTCTTTGCAGCAATTCGACCATGAAGGCCTGATTCACTCAGTTTTCACTGAATAGTTGAAGTTGAGATGTGTCTGTTACCTGAATCTGTGAAGCATTGATTTGGGCTGCAATTTCTGAGGCTTCTAACTCTATTGAACTTATCCTCTACAGCAGAGGTAACTCTGGGACTTCCTTTACTGTGGCGGGCCTCATAAGAGCCAGTTTCATCACAGCACAGGATGTTTTTTTGTGACTGCACTGTAGAAACTTTCTTGAAATTGTCCAGATTGACAAACCTTCATGTCATAAATTAATGATTACCTGTCGTTGCTCTTTGCCTATTGAGCTGTTCTTGCCATAGTATGGACTTGGTCTTTTACAAAATAGGGCTATCGTCTAGATACCACCCCTACCTTGTCACAACACAACTGATTGGCTCAAACACATTAAGAAGGAAAGACATTCCACAAATTAACTTTTAACAGGCACACCTGTTAATTGAAATGCATCCAGGTGACCACCTCATGAAGCTGGTTGAGAGAATGCCAAGAGTGTGCAAAGCTGTCATGAAAGGCAAAGGGTGGCTACTTTGAAGAATCACAAATATTTTTATTTTTATTTTATTTACTTCACCTTTATTAAACGTTTTACGAGGGTATGTTTGGCAGCATGAGTGAAGGATGCTTTGTTGCGAAATAGGAAGCCAATTCTAGATTTAACTTTGGATTGGAGATGTTTGATGTGAGACTGGAAGGAGAGTTTACAGTCTAACCAGACACCTAGGTAGTTGTAGTTGTCCACATATTCTAAGTCAGAACCGTGCAGAGTAGTGATGCTGGACGGGCGGGCAGGTGCAGGCAGCGATCGGTTGAAGAGCATGCATTTGGTTTTACATGTATTTAAGAGCAGTTGGAGGCCACGGAAGGAGAGTTGTAGGGCATTGAAGCTCGCCTGGAGGGTTGTTAACACAGTGTCCAAAGAAGGGCCAGAAGTATACAGAATGGTGTCGTCTGCGTAGAGGTGGATCAGAGACACACCAGCAGCAAGAGCAACATAATTGATGTATACAGAGAAGAGAGTCGGTCCAAGTATTGAACCCTGTGGCACCCCCATAGAGACTGCCAGAGGCAGACAACAGGCCCTCCGATTTGACACACTGAACTCTATCAGAGAAGTAGGCGGTGAAACAGGCGAGGCAATCATTTGAGAAACCAAGGCTATCGAGTCTACCGATGAGGATGTGGTGATTGACAGAGTCGAAAGCCTTGGCCAGGTCAATGAATACGGCTGCACAGTATTGTTTCTTATCAAGAGTGTGTCCCCCCCCCCCCCCCCCCGTTGAAGAGGGGGATGACCGCAGCTGCTTTCCAATCTTTGGGAATCTCAGATGACACGAAAGAGAGGTTGAACAGACTAGTAATAGGGGTTGCAACAATTTTGGTAGATCATTTTAGAAAGAAAGGGTCCAGATTGTCTGGCCCGGCTGATTTGTAGGGGTCCAGATTTTGCAGCTCTTTCAGAACATGAGCTGACTGGATTTGGGAAAAGGAGACATGGGGAAGGCTTGGGCGAGTTGCTGTGGGGGGTACAGTGCTGTTGACCGGGGTAGGGGTAGCCAGGTGGAAAGCATGGCCAGCCATAGAAAAATGTTTATTGAAATTCTCAATTATAGTGGATTTATCAGTGGTGACAGAGTTTCCTATCCTCAGTGCAGTGGGCAGCTGGGAGGAGGTGTTTTTATTCTCCATGGACTTTATGGTGTCCCAGAACTTTTTTGAGTTTGTGTTGCAGGAAGCAAATCTACTTTAATTTGTTTAACACTTTTTGGGCTGCTACGTGATTCCATACATGTTATTTCATAGTTTTGATATCTTCACTATTATTCTATAATGTAGAATATATATATATATATATATATATATATATATATATACATTATATATAATGGGATGTATAGACAAGATGGACAGTATGTGGATAGAATATGTAGTATATCTGCAGAGTAGACCAGCCGTGGCCAAAAGTTTTGAGAATTACACAAATATTAATTTTCACAAAGTCTGCTGCCTCAGTTTGTATGATGGCAATTTGCATATACTCCAGAATGTTATGAAGAGTGATCAGATGAATTGTAATGAATTGAAAAGTCCCTCTTTGCCATGCAAATGAACTGAATCCCCCAAAAACATTTACACTTAATTTCAGCCCTGCCACAAAAGGACCAGCTGACATCATGTCAGTGATTCTCTCGTTATCACAGGTGTGAGTGTTGACGAGGACAAGGCTGGAGATCTCTCTGTCATGCTGATTGAGTTCGAATAACAGACTGGAAGCTTGGAATCATTGTTCTTCTTCTGTCAACCACGGTTAACTGCAAGGGAACACATGCCATCATCATTGCTTTGCACAAAAAGGGCTTCACATGCAAGGATATTGCTGCCAGTAAGATTGCACCTAAATCAACCATTTATCGGATCATCAAGAACTTCAAGGAGAGTGGTTCAATTGGTGTGAACGAGGCTTCAGGGCGCCCAAGAAAGTCCAGCAAGTGCCAGGACTGTCTCCTAAAGTTGATTCAGCTGCGGGATCGGGGCACCACCAGTACAGAGCTTGCTCAGGAATGGCAGGAGGCAGGTGTTAGTGCATCTGCACGCACAGTGAGGTGAAGACTTTTGGAGGATGGTCTGGTGTCAAGAAGGGCAGCAATGAAGCCACATCTCTCCAGGAAAAACATCAGGGACAGACTGATATTCTGCAAAAGGTACAGGGATTGGACTGCTGAGGACTGGGGTAAAGTCATTTTCTCTGATGAATTCCCTTTCCGATTGTTTGGGGCATCCGGACAAAAGCTTGTCTGGAGGAGACAAGGTGAGTGCCACCATCAGTCTTGTGTCATGCCAACAGTAAAGCATCCTGAGACCATTTATGTGTGGGGTTGCTTCTCAGCCAAGGGAGTGGGCACATTCACAATTTTGCCTAAGAACACAGCCATGAATAAAGAATGGTACCAAGAATGGTATCCTCCGAGGGAAACTTCTCCCAACCATCAAGGAACAGTTTGGTGATGAACAATGCCTTTTCCAGCATGATGGAGCACCTTGCCACAAGGCAAAAGTGATAACTAAGTGGCTCGGGGAACAAACCATCGATATTTTGGGTCCATGGCCAGGAAACAACCCAGGCCTTAATTCTATTGAGAAATTGTGGTCAGTCCTCAAGAGCAGGTGGACAAAGAAAACCAAAAAAATTCTGACAAACTCCAAGCATTGATTATGCAAGAATGGGCTGCCATCAGTCAGGATGTGGCCAAGAAGTTAATTGACAGTATGCCAGGGCGGATTGCAGAGGTCTTGAAAAAGAAGAGTCAACACTGCAAATATTGACTCTTTGCATCAACTTCATGTAATTGTCAATAAAAGCCTTTGACACCCATTAAATGCTTGTAATTATACTTCAGTATTCCATAGTAACATCTGACATCTGAAGCAGCAAACTTTGTGGAAATCAATATTTGTGTCATTCTCAAAACTTTTGGCCACAACTGTATATGTACAGCAATAGTTAAATAAGATAGGCCTTGACCAGAATACAGTAAATACAATTGATGTGGGTAAAACAGTATATAAATATTATTTAAAGTTATCAGTGTTCCATGACTATGTACATAGGTCAGCAGCATCTAAGGTGCATGGTAGAGTAACCGGGTGGTAGCCATTCAGAGACGGTGACTAAAGTTCAGGGCAGGGTACTGGGCAGGGACCGGCTAGTGGTGAGTTTTTAAAAATGTGATAGCCTTGATTTCGAAGCCGTTTTTCAGTCTCTCGGTCCCAGCTTTGATGCACCTGTACTGACCTCGCCTTCGGGATGGTAACAGGGATAACAGGCTGTGGCTCAAGTGGCTGAGGTCCTTGATGTTTTTCTTGGCCTTCCTGTGACACCAGGTGCTGTAGATGTCCTGGAGGGCAGGCAGTGTGCCCCTGTGATGTGTTGGGCATACCGCAGCACCCTATGAAGAGCCCTACGGTTGCGAACTGTGCAGATTCCATACCAGGCAGTGATACAGCCCGACAGGATGCTCTCAATGGTGCATCTGTACGTTTGTGAGGGTCTTATCGGCCAAATTTCTTCAGCCTTCTTCACCACACTATCTGTGTGTGTGGACCATTTCAGTTTGTCAGTGAGGTGTACGAGGAACATTACGTTTTCACCTTCTCCACTGCAGCCCCGTTGATGTGGATGGGAGCGTGTTCTCTCTGCTGTCTCCTGAAGTCCATGATCAGCTCCTTCGTTTTGTTGACTTTGAGGGAGAGGTTATTTTCCTGGCACCAATCTACCATAGCCCTCACCTCCTCCCCGTAGGCTGTCTTGTCATTGTTGGTAATCAGGCCTACCGCTGTTGTGTCGTTCATAAATTTGATGATTGAGTTGGAGACGTGCGTGGCCATGCAGTCATGGGTGAACAAGTAGTGCAGGAGGGGCTGAGTACGCATCCTTGTGGGGCCCCTGTGTTGAGGATCAGCATAGTGGAGGTGTTGTTGCCTACCTTCACCACCTGGGGGCGGCCTGTCAGGAAGTCCAGGACCCAGTTGCACAGAGCGGGTTTCAGACGCAGGGCCACGAATTAAAAGATTAAATAGACTAGAACTATATATTAATCATCTGTTGCCTATAACCTCATTTGTTGTCATCCAGTAGGTGTGTACTTGAAAACACTCTTGTATAATAGTTATTTTGATCAAATCTATTTTTAATGGAAAACCAGACACGTCATGCTCACGCACACAAACAAAATAAATTGCTTCGTATTTAATGTGAAGGACAATATTAGTAACACAGCCCAGTCATGGTTGTTGTGGCCTTTCTGGCCTATCTGTGAGTGATTAGGGCCCATGGACAGTAAATTACGCTCTTACTCATTTTGACTGAACCCTTGGCCCAGCTGGGAGACGCACAGTACAGCTCAACACAGCACAGCACAACGCTCCAGTCCAACCTCCAGTTCTCAGTACTGAGGAAACTGATCATACTCAGATCAGCTGGACACACCAGACCAGAGGGAAAATACAAGACATGTGTTAACCAGATTCTCTCTCTCCCCCCCACCCCTCTTTCTCTCTTTTTCTTTGTCTCTCTTCTCTCTTTCCCTCTTTCCCTCTTTCTTGCTCCTTTTGTTCTCTGTCTATCTCCCTCTCTTCACAACAGCACAGGTAACTAACTGTTCTGAAAAGGTTCTGAAAAGGTCTTTCTGAAATGATAGCTCCATAGTAGATGAAGAAAACACCATTCAAACTGTTGTGAAATACTACTATGCGGTCAGGTACTATACACTTTGACAGTACACACAGGGCTAATTGCAGGCCTTGTGTTTATTTTCATATAGCATATGTACCATGATTATTACTCCCAGCTAACAGAGGAGGGGGGTTGTTTTGAGTGTTACCCATTGCAACACAAGCCATATAAGGTGAAGATTGGAATGTGGTAAATTCTATATCTTAACAGTAACTAGGTTTCCATCAAATTGGTCACAGATTTCTATGTGAATGTAAAAAAATCTGCATAAAGAAAATATGTGCATTTTCCCACCAGTGGTGTGTTTCCACCAAACGGACTTATTGCAGATAAAAATAAGTAGTTCACACAAAATGTATTTTACACTTAAAGACCGACTATGCTGAAATTGCTCTGCCATTTCCTGGTTGCTAAAATTATAATAGTAGCCTAATTTCAGTTTATGTGACAAAACAAACAAAACAAGCAAGTATAGTGGAGAGAATCATTTTACCATCTAAACCACTGTGGAATATCTTTTCCATAACCACAATATTGTATTTTCAGCTGTTTGACACTGGTGTACAAAACCAAAAGTAAAAGATGCAATATCAAATCAAATCAAATCAAATTTATTTATATAGCCCTTCGTACATCAGCTGATATCTCAAAGTGCTGTACAGAAACCCAGCCTAAAACCCCAAACAGCAAGCAATGCAGGTGTAGAAGCACGGTGGCTAGGAAAAACTCCCTAGAAAGGCCAAAACCTAGGAAGAAACCTAGAGAGGAACCAGGCTATGTGGGGTGGCCAGTCCTCTTCTGGCTGTGCCGGGTGGAGATTATACCAGAACATGGCCAAGATGTTCAAATGTTCATAAATGACCAGCATGGTCGAATAATAATAAGGCAGAACAGTTGAAACTGGAGCAGCAGCACAGTCAGGTGGAAGTTGAAACTGGAGCAGCAGCATGGCCAGGTGGACTGGGGACAGCAAGGAGTCATCATGTCAGGTAGTCCTGGGGCATGGTCCTAGGGCTCAGGTCAGTTGAAACTGGAACAGCAGCATGGCCAGGTGGACTGGGGACAGCAGGGAGTCATCATGTCAGGTAGTCCTGGGGCATGGTCCTAGGGCTCAGGTCCTCCGAGAGAGAGAAAGAAAGAGAGAAGGAGAGAATTAGAGAACGCACACTTAGATTCACACAGGACACCGAATAGGACAGGAGAAGTACTCCAGATATAACAAACTGACCCCAGCCCCCCGACACATAAACTACTGCAGCATAAATACTGGAGGCTGAGACAGGAGGGGTCAGGAGACACTGTGGCCCCATCCGAGGACACCCCCGGACAGGGCCAAACAGGAAGGATATAACCCCACCCACTTTGCCAAAGCACAGCCCCCACACCACTAGAGGGATATCTTCAACCACCAACTTACCATCCTGAGACAAGGCTGAGTATAGCCCACAAAGATCTCCGCCACGGCACAACCCAAGGGGGGGCGCCAACCCAGACAGGATGACCACAACAGTGAATCAACCCACTCAGGTGACGCACCCCCTCCAGGGATGGCATGAGAGAGCCCCAGCAAGCCAGTGACTCAGCCCCTGTAATAGGGTTAGAGGCAGAGAATCCCAGTGGAAAGAGGGGAACCGGCCAGGCAGAGACAGCAAGGGCGGTTCGTTGCTCCAGAGCCTTTCCGTTCACCTTCCCACTCCTGGGCCAGACTACACTCAATCATATGACCCACTGAAGAGATGAGTCTTCAGTAAAGACTTAAAGGTTGACACCGAGTTTGCGTCTCTGACATGGGTAGGCAGACCGTTCCATAAAAATGGAGCTCTATAGGAGAAAGCCCTGCCTCCAGCTGTTTGCTTAGAAATTCTAGGGACAATTAGGAGGCCTGCGTCTTGTGACCGTAGCGTACGTGTAGGTATGTACGGCAGGACCAAATCAGAGAGATAGGTAGGAGCAAGCCCATGTAATGCTTTGTAGGTTAGCAGTAAAACCTTGAAATCAGCCCTTGCTTTGACAGGAAGCCAGTGTAGAGAGGCTAGCACTGGAGTAATATGATCCATTTTTTTGGTTCTAGTCAGGATTCTAGCAGCCGTATTTAGCACTAACTGAAGTTTATTTAGTGCTTTATCCGGGTAGCCGGAAAATAGAGCATTGCAGTAGTCTAACCTAGAAGTGACAAAAGCATGGATTAATTTTTCTGCATCATTTTTGGACAGAAAGTTTCTGATTTTTGCAATGTTACGTAGATGGAAAAAAGCTGTCCTCGAAATGGTCTTGATATGTTCTTCAAAAGAGAGATCAGGGTCCAGAGTAACGCCGAGGTCCTTCACAGTTTTATTTGAGACGACTGTACAACCATTAAGATTAATTGTCAGATTCAACAGAAGATCTCTTTGTTTCTTGGGACCTAGAACAAGCATCTCTGTTTTGTCTGAGTTTAATAGTAGAAAGTTTGCAGCCATCCACTTCCTTATGTCTGAAACACATGCTTCTAGCGAGGGCAATTTTGGGGCTTCACCAAGTTTCATTGAAATGTACAGCTGTGTGTCATCCGCATAGCAGTGAAAGTTTACATTATGTTTTCGAATAACATCCCCAAGAGGTAAAATATATAGTGAAAACAATAGTGGTCCTAAAACGGAACCTTGAGGAACACCGAAATTTACAGTTGATTTGTCAGAGGACAAACCATTCACAGAGACAAACTGATATCTTTCCGACAGATAAGATCTAAACCAGGCCAGAACATGTCCGTGTAGACCAATTTGGGTTTCCAATCTCTCCAAAAGAATGTGGTGATCGATGGTATCAAAAGCAGCACTAAGGTCTAGGAGCAGACTCAGGACAACTGAGGTTTGGAGGAATACGCAGGTTTAAAGAGTCCGTAATTTGCTTTCTAATAATCATAATCTTTTCCTCAAAGAAGTTCATGAATTTATCACTGCTAAAGTGAAAGTCATCCTCTCTTGGGGAATGCTGCTTTTTAGTTAGCTTTGCGACAGTATCAAAAAGGAATTTCGGATTGTTCTTATTTTCCTCAATTAAATTAGAAAAATAGGATGATCGAGCAGCAGTAAGGGCTCTACGGTACTGCACGGTACCGTCCTTCCAAGCTAGTCGGAAGACTTCCAGTTTGGTGTGGCGCCATTTCCGTTCCAATTTTCTGGAAGCTTGCTTCAGAGCTCGGGTATTTTCTGTGTACCAGGGAGCTAGTTTCTTATGAGACATTTTTTTAGTTTTTAGGGGTGCAACTGCATCTAGGGTATTGCGCAAGGTTAAATTGAGATCCTCAGTTAGGTGGTTAACGGATTTTTGTCCTCTGGCGTCCTTGGGTAGGCAGAGGGAGTCTGGAAGGGCATCAAGGAATCTTTGTGTTGTCTGTGAATTTATAGCACGACTTTTGATGTTCCTTGGTTGGGGTCTGAGTAGAGCAAAAACTAAACTTAAGAACAGGAAGCATAGAAATAGAGCACATAGAACAGCTTAGTCTTGCTTTCAATGATGTGATAGATCTATAACACACATTTCTAAGTGAATTTGGTCAGGTCGCCCAAAAAGTTGAATATTGCAACTTTATGTTTTCATGTACCGAATAAAAATCTGAAGTTCAAAGTGTTTCTATCGCATTTTCAACTCTACCGATAGTTTTGTACATTTCGTATGATATGTTACTAATTTAAATTTGTATGATATGTTATGAATTGCAATTCATACAATATGTTACGAATTTGCAAAATGTATGATATGTTTTGAATTCCAATTTGTTGTGGCTAATGTTAGCTAGGTGGCTAATGCTAACGTTAGCTGGGTGGCTAACTTTAGCTAGGCTAGAGGTTAGGGTTAGGGCTTAAAGTTAGGGTTAAGGGTAGGATTAGGAGTTAGGTTAAAGGGTTACATCTGCTTTTACATCTGAATTGTTTGCTGTATGGGGTTTTAGGCTGGGTTTCTATAGAAGCACTTTGTGACATTTGGTGGGGTAAAAAGGGCTTTATAAATATATTGTATTTGATTTTACTTAAGGTTAGGGGAAGGGTTAGCTAACATGCTAAGTAGTTGCAAAGTAGTTAAAAAGTAGTAAGTAGTTGCAAAGTTGCTAATTAGCTAAAATGATTAAGATTCGAAAATGCAACCTTTGGGTTACAGACGTTCACATTATACATGAAGAGCAAGAATATGTTATTTGACAAACAGCAGTCAAGCATCAATCATCATGTCACTAGAATAAGACCCTCAATATTTATTGGAAAGGAACATCAAGCTCATCACCGTGCACTTTCACCACTCTGTGAAGTTCATCACCATTTATTTCATCTGTAGCCTAGTAAACTGTATGGTTTCCTGAGTTTTCGTGGGACGACCACACACCATATCATCACGTGACTCCAATTTTACTTCGATATGATGGTTATTACATCAATATTTGCGCATAAAGGGGTTTCCACCACCATTTCTTCCATAGTTCATTTTACCGACAGAAAAAGATCCCACCATGTTGAACAAAAAAATTATCTGTTGGGATTTCAAAAGTTGTACAGAAACGACCTATTTCCATTAAAGCTGTTATTTTATACGGTATGACTTTAGTGAGGGGGATATGACAGAGGAGATACTACACTGACATATTTGTTTTTCTACATGGCAACTAGCTGTAAACTGCCATTCGCCCGCCCTAGAGTATCCACCTCCGAACGAAGGGAGATACCATAGCTGTGGAATTATGATTACAGGAGACAGAGGGAAGGAATGTAACTAAAACCGGGGTTACAGTGTAGCCCACAACTCCCTCTATACCCACACACAGCACCACCACAGTGTTTTGACTGCGCTCTGGGCACACTGGAGACACACACAGACTGGTGAAGGCTCACAGTGTGCCCTTTCGCTTTTCCAACTGCACAGATGTTCTAACGGGTAGGGTGTTCCCAACCCGTCATCCTTGTACAATGGGCATCTGTGTCTCATCTGCAGTCTGTGGTTTGATCGAGGGCCAGTCACATGACCTCTATGTCTGCCAATGTCGGCCCTCTGTTTGGTACACGCTGGTACGTCCCCGAACCTGATGGATGGTTTTCAGAACAGTGGATTAACATTGACCTGAAAAGTCCTTTCTATTTTACCTAGTGTGAGTCACCTTAGATATCAATGTAAATGTTACCAGAGTGGAACACGAGAGAGACATGCTTTTTGTAAAGGCTAGATTTGAAAGGTTACTCATACTCACTGGAAAAGTAAATGAGACATTGGATATAGATCTGTATGGGCCTATCTGTGTTCTCTCCTACACTGGGTAATGGTTTTTCAGATTAGATTGAACTGAAGGCTTTTCAGCTAATTTCCCAACCATAAAGACATTCTGAGGGCAATCAGTACGTATGTTATGGACAGCAAACCTAGGAAATTCACTCAGTAGCAGCAGTGTGGGTTGATAGAAATAATAATTTGTAAATGGCTAGTCATGTGCCATATCTTACTAGGAGAGCCTGTACCTATGTTCCTGCCTGCCTACCTGACTGTCTGCCCAAAAAGTCCAAAAGCTGTTATTCTTTTCTATTCTAGCGTGATCCTGTTCTCCTCTTGTTGCTGAACATTGACGTGGAACCGACGTGGAATAGATGTTGACATCTGTGCCCAGTGGGCAGAGCATTGCGGGTTGCTGTATAGACATCTGGGCGTACACCCACAAAGCTATGACTGGCCTGTTCGGAGTGATTGAATAAGGTCTCAACCAATGACACGCATGAGGGCGTGTCCCACAATGAGATGAACAATGAATCAACAGAAAGAGAACTGTGAAAATGCCAGTTTTATCTGACAACTCCTCCAGCACACCTGTTCATCTGGCTGGGAGACACATTCTGAAGCTCTGTTTCAGACCCGAGTGAAAGCCAGTTGACATCGTATACATTTCCATGGCAGAGCAAGGCGATTATGCATGATGCAATCTATTCTGTATCTGCTACGATAAAGTACATTTTGAGCATTATCATTATGAACATCTGTGACAATCAGAACACTTTTAATCAAATTTGGCAACTGACAAACTCCTTGTGTTGAGTGAAACTATTTTGAAAGGGCAATACTATGTTTTCATTTTTAGTAAAATTACACAGACAAACGCTTGGGCGGGAGGAATTGAAAACAGGCCAGTCTGAAAATAACCAAGGAGAAAAAATGGTTTCCCTCCTCTTCCTTTATGGCTTGCCTAGATGCATGAGCAAATGAGAACAATGTGGACAGTGTACTTGAACCAGTTGTCCTATAAATCAAACATGGAGATCATGCAGTGGCGTTAAAGCCCCTCTCTAGAACAGCACTTAAATCTTTTTCACGTGGATTCTGCTCTGCAGTAGTGTGTGCTTCAGAACTGAAAGCTCCAACCTGGCCATGGAGAGTGTGGGTGTGGGAGGCCTGTATGTCACATGCAGCACAACAACAGGAAGCCCTGTTGAGAACAGCTAGCCCCCAACCTCCTCCTCCCCTGAGACAATGGCACACTTCAAAAGGCTGATTTGTTTGGACATTGCTGTTAAGGAGGGAATAATTACAGGAACTTTCCTGCTCTTTCACGGGAGAGGTTGCAAGCTAAAAACAGAAAGAAAAGAAAGAAAGAAAATAGGATTAGAGAAAGAGGCCTTTGTTATCCTGTGCATCATTAAAGACCTTGTCGTAAAAAAAAACGACAACATCCAAGACGTCTGACATCTGGAATGTGAGGCATTTACCAGAAATAGGCCAGAGCCTTGACTGTTTGTTTGCAATAAATTAGTGGTCTATTTTTTGCCCGAGGGTTTTTCATGTTGAGAATGACAGGAAGGGGAAAGGGAAGTGGAAGAGATAAAGGCTTCAACTTGACTAAGACGTCCGCGCTTCCGAGAAATGTTGGGCGGAAGAGTAGGCAACGCCATGGATAGATGTGGCCGTTACGCATTTATACGTATCCCACCTAAAATAGACCCATTCCATGACGATACAAAATAACATTTAAAAGGGATCAGTAGTAGGAGAGAGTGGGGTAAGTTGGGAATATTTTTTACATTCAGGATAACTCTGTCAAGGGAAATATTGCATTCTTTCTAACAAAGATATCTACAAATATTTCACAATGTTGGTATCCTTGGAAATAATCAGAATTCGTGTAAGCATTACAGTTTTGAAAGCATTTCTGTACTGAATTTAATATTACCACTACCTTTTAAATATCACAATCTTTATTTCCTAAACATAATACAACACATTCACAATCACTTATTTGTCTTTTAATTAATGCATTTTTTAAACACAGGCTTAACACCTAACAAACAATTTGTACTTTTTTTTTTACACTTTTAACATATGCCAGGCCCTGTTGTTACCTCATATCCCAGCGATAATACCTTGCATTATGCCTGGGAAGAAAACACTTCAATTTCATCAACTTGCCATTGGCTCAACCATTGTTTCAATTTACCCCATCACCATTGGCTCAACTTACCTCAAGGCAAACATTTTGACTATATTAGCCTACAGAGCTACACCTTTCAGGGTGCAATTTCATGCTAGGTTTAGGACATCATATTGAAGCTTATAGAGACCTCAACTGATGTTTAGAACAATCTTTAAATTATCTACTTTGGTTTAGATACAAACCTCATGAAAACTCTAACACAAAACATTCATTTGACTTACTAAAAAACTGTTTTTTGGACACTTCTTGCCTACCACTTTTTCCATGTGGTTTCTTCCTTCACAGACTCCGTGAAATGATGAACTCTTCATGAATATTTGATAAAATTATTCATTTTGTGGATGGTTTTCTAGAAACAAGGTTGACTCAACTTACCCCTTTGGCTCAGCTTACCCAACTATCCCCTATTAAAGATGAGAAAGGAAAGTTATTAAAAGTAATATGCGAAGATGGTGCCGATGGAGAATGGAGTAATCTCCAACCCGACTTTGCTATTTAGTGACTTTTTTCTTGTTTATCTTTACTTTTTATGTACAGAAGGTTCATACTATTGTCGCATATGACTGCCAAGCACTTCTGAACAGATCGACAGTCACTAACCTCAATTTTGACTACAAATCCGACTTCAACTTTGACTCAGCTGTTCCTTGTTCATACCGAACCCCGTTCCTTTGTTTCATGGACTACCAAAGGCGTAGATTCAGGAGACATGGCGGCATCCTTGTGAGATTGAGATGAAGAGAATATTGACCTACACTCCCCTCCATTCTATTGACAAATGTCCAGTCATCCGAGAATAAGATGGACAAGCATCGTTTGAGAGTCTCCTACCAGAGAGACTTGAAAAGCTACAATATTATATGCCTTGCAGAGACATGGCTGGAGGACTCTATGTATGTAGAACTCAGTGTGGTTTATTTTCAAGCAGTGGCAGGGGGGAGGGGTGTGCTGCTTCCAATGTGAAGGAAATATTGAGTTTTTGCTCACTTAATAGACAAACAAAAAAACGCTCACCCAGAGGCAGCATTATTGGTGGGCGGAGACTTTAACTCAGGGAGACTTAAAACTGTTCTACGTCAATTTTACCAACACGTCTCCTGTGCAACTAGAGGTGCTAAAACTCTACACCACTTTTATTCTACCCACAGAAACGCAGGGCTTGCCGATAAGGAATTACAAAGGGAAACCCAGTTGTGAGATACCCCTAGATGCAGAACTACCATAAAAGGCTAAATGCCTTTTATGCTCGCTTCGTGGAATACAATACTGAGTCTTGCTTGAAAGCCCCTGTTGTTCACGATGATAGTGGGATCTCGCTCTCTGTGGCCGATGTGAATAAAATTCTTAAACAAGTCAACACTTGCAAGGCCGCCAGACAAGACGGAATACCAGATTGTCCTAAACTGTAATTCCAATATGTTTCAAGCTGAAACCCACACACATTCATACTGTATAATTTACATATGCACACACTTTCATAACACACACACACACATAATGACAACACAAACACACATACACACACACACACACACACATGCACACACTTTTACACTTATTATATGCTGCTGCTACTCTGTTCTTTATTTGACTCTTATTATTATCTATCCTGATGCCTAGACACTTTGCCCTGCCTTCATGTACATATCTACCTTAATTACCTCGTACCCCTGCACATTTATCTGGTACAGGTACTCCCTGTATATAGCTCCATTCTTGTTTATTTTATTCCTCATGTGTTACTATTTTCCTTTTTAATTATCATTTTTTACTCTGCATCGTTGGGAAGAGCTTGTAAGCAAACATCTCATGGTAAAAACTACACCCGTTGTGTTCGGCACATTTGGCAAATACATTTAATTTTTTTAACTAAGTATGTGTTTTTCCTCAGTTTACGGCAAAAACACAGTTTTCCAATCTATGGAGTCTGCTCCTTAAATCAGGTTCTTTTCATGAATGGTTATTGAATAAATCCAACATTTCCACTTTGACTGTTTGAGCTCAACCTAATTCAATAGAAAAACAGGGTGAGGATGAATGAGTGTGGCCTTCCATCTAAGCCTCCTCCTTCCTGCCAAATGGGTTTATACCAGAAGCAAGACTACCCAGAGGTGAGGTTCGCTTTGTTAATACAATTTTATGGCTTTTGCCCAATTCAAATCCTGGGAATACGCCCGCAAAATCATAGCTTTGGTTTGATATTGTTATGAATTGTATGACACACACACACTCCTAAGACAAGCACAGCCTGTCTGTTTGTGTCCTTATGGCTCTGTGGGGATATTTTTTGACCATTTTAGGCGTCATCAATGTGGTCACTGGTGTGAGTAAGCACTAGGCAGGAAGTGTGATGTCAGAGCTGAAACAGTAGGAGGTTCCGGTCACAGCAGCTAAGTACTATGCACTTGATATGGAACCACAATGGATGAGAGTTATCATGGATCTAACCCATAACGGAAACGCTGTGTCCATAACTCACACACAGCATGAAACAGGCAGGACGGGGATTATAAAAAAATAAATTCAGGGCCATTACCAACTCTACCAGTGTATTTGACAAAGTTAAGCACTTACAGTAAGTCATTCTATTAAGGGGAAGAGAGGAATGATTACACAATGGATGCATCCCAAGTGGCACCATATTCCCTATGGGCCTTGGTTAAAAGTAGTGCGCTAAATAGGGAATAGGGTGTCATTCGGGACACCGACAATAGCTTTCACAAGTAGGCCAAGCATCTTAAAATACCTGACTTTAACTTATTTAGAATCCAAAGGATGTAGATCACTTATCTGTCTCCCAGAGAACTATGCGGATGGACAGTCTATAACACCAGGTGTTATGGGAAATGAGCGTCATTGAAGCTCAACTGATCGGTAACATTTAGTAAGTGCAGTGCTATTACTGGCTTCAACCTCTGCTCTGCTTTAATTTGACATACTGTATTGTCCCACTAATACCTCCTATGAAAAAACACTACACGTAGGCCTCGACTCCAGTTGGGTCATTTGTATTGTCTCATGCTCAGTAGTAATAGCTAGTATCGAAAATTGCTCTCTGAAGAACGTCATAGCAGTTCAAGAAAGGGAGAGGTACATAAGTCAACCATCAGTTGCTGTAGAGGAGAGGTTTCAGAATCCATCCGAATGTGTCTATCCAGCACAAATCATCTATTAAAAAACAGTTGCAGAAAAGCTCTGTATGTGAGAGGCCCACCACACACCATGGAGAATTATTTGGCCTGTCAGAATGCTGCGGACCCGGGCTCCCTGACCCATCCCCTTCTCTCTCTCTCTCTCTCTCTCTCGCTGTCTCTCTTTCTGTCTATCACTTTGTCTCTCTGTCTCACATCAAATCAAATTGTATTTGTCCCATACGCAGAATACAACAGGTGTAGACCTTACAGTAAAATGCTTACTTACAAGCCCTTAACCAACAATGGTTTTAAGAAGTTTTAAGAAAAAAATATATATAAGTAAAAAATATTTTAAAGAAAAAATAATTAAACAGTAGCTGTAAAATAACAATAGCGAGGCTATATACAGGGGGTACCGGTACAGAGTCAATATGCGGGGGCACCGGGTTAGTCGAGGTAATTGAGGTAATATGTACATGTAGGTAGAGATAGCGACTATGCATAGACAATAAACAGAGAGTAGCAACAGCGTAAAAGAGGGTTCTGGGTAGCCCTTTGATTAGCTGTTCAGAAGTCTTATGGCTTAGGGGTAGAAAGTATTAAGAAGCATTTTGGACCTAGACTTGGTGCTCCTTTACCGCTTGCCGTGCGGTAGCAGAGAGAACAGTCCATACCTAGGGTGGCTGGAGTCTTTGACATTTTTTAGGGCCTTCCTCTGACACAGCTTGGTATATACTAGGTCCTGGATGGAAAGAAGCTTGGCCCCAGTGATAGACTGGGACGTACGCATTACCCTCTGTAGTGCCTTGCAGTCAGAGGCCAAGCAGTTGCCATACCAGGCAGGGATGCTCTCGATGGTGCAGCTGTAGAACCTTTTGAGGATTTGAGGACCCATGCCAAATCTTTTCAGTCTCCTCAGGGGGTAATAGGCTTTGTCGTGCACTCTTCGTGACTGTCTTAGTGTGTTTGGACCATGATAGTTTGTTGGTTATGTGGACATCAATGAACTTGAAGCTCTCAACCTGCTCCACTGCGGTCCCGTCGATGAGAATGGGGGCGTGCTCGGTTCTCCTTTTCCCGTAGTCCGCAATCCTCTCCTTTGTCTTGATCATGTTGAGGGAGAGGTTGTTGTCCTGGCACCACACGGCCAGGTCTCTGATCTCCTCCCTATAGGCTGCCTCATCATTGTTGGTGATCATACCTACCACTGTTGTGTTCGGCAAACTTGATGATGGTGTTGGAGTTGTGCCTGGCCATACAGTCGTGAGTGAACAGGGAGTACGGGACTGAGCACGCGCCCCCGAGGGGCCCCCGTGTTGAGGACCAGCATGGCGGATGTGTTGTTACCTACCCTTACCACCTGGAGCGCTCCGTCAGGAAATCCAGGATCCATTTGCAGAGGGAGGGGTTTAGTCCCAGGGTCCTTATGTGGTGAGCTTTAAGGGCACTATGGTGTTGAACACTGAGCTGTAGTCAATGAATAGCATTCTCACATAGATGTTCCTTTTGTCGAGGTAGGAAAGGGCATCTGTGGATCTGTTGGGGCGGTATGCAAAATGGAGTGGTCTACCGTTTTTGGGATAATGGTGTTGCTGTGAGCCATGACCAGCCTTTCAAGGCACTTCATGGCTACAGACGTGAGCGCTACGGGTCGGTAGTCATTTAGGCAAGTTACCTTAGTGTTCTTGGGCACGGGGACTATGGTGGTCTGCTTGAAACATGTTGGTATTACAGACTCAGTCACGGACAGGTTGAAAAAGTCAGTGAAGACACTTGCCAATTGGTAACTCTCTCATTCGTGCTCTGTCTCTGTGTCACTCTCTCTTTTTCCTGCTCTCTCTGTCTCTCTCACTTGCTCTCTCTCTCTCTCCTTCTCCCGTTGTCTCTCACTCAATTTCATTCATTTCAATAGACTTTATTGACATGGCAAGTTAAATCACTTAAAAATACAACGGTCGGACTAACAGTAATAAAGTAACGATAATTATAATCGGAGTAGTGCTAATGAAATCAATATTAGCAGCAACTACAACAATAATGAGAATAGTAGTAAAAGTAATTGTAGTAGGCTAGTTATCACATGACTGAAAGGCTGCATGTCATGAAAGACAACACAAAACAAAATGGCAAATGCTATTGTTACGTTGTACTTTCCACTGTCTGTCCTTTAAGGTTGTGGCAGGAGGCCACATATTTTTCTCTCTCTCTCTCTCTCTCTCTCTCTCTCTCTCTCTCTCTCTCTCTCTCTCTCTCTCTCTCTCTTCCATCCGTTTGCTTTTGCAGTTCCTTGTGATGTTGCAAAGTGCTCGAGCAGATGAAGAGCCGTGTCTTTAATTGCAGTGGAATCAGGTAACAGACATGCATCCCTTGTTTCTCTTCCGGACCAGCAGAGGTAAAAGGAAAAGCATGCACACACAAACGTCAACAGTGCGCCTCTGTTTTCATAATAAGAGGGTAAATATGAGGAGAAGAGGGGTTCTCTGGGGGCACGCGATGGGGGGATTGCAAGGCAAGCAGGGAGAGACAGAGATAGAGACAGAGAAAGAGGGTGAAAGATAGAGAAAAAGACAGCGAGGTGGAGTTATGGAGGAGTTTTTGTGCAATTTTACAATGGATTTGTCTACAGCCATGACAGGGGTCTGTCAAAGTATTTTATGGTGGCGGGATCTTGACTGCAGCCTCGTTGGGGGAGTCCCAGAGGAAGCTATTGTTTGTTCAGTTTACATTCAATGGCTCTCTTCCTGCTCCTGCCACAGCCCCCAGAGGCTGGAGGCCAGGGTGCAGGGCTCTGTGTGTGTCTGTGTGTGTGTGTGTGTGTGTGTGTGTGTGTGTGTGTGTGTGTGTGTGTGTGTGTGTGTGTGTGTGTGTGTGTGTGTGTGTGTGTGTGTGTGTGTGTGTGTGTGTGTGTAAGGTTAGAATTAGTGTTAGGGTTAGGATCTAGGGTTAGGTTTAGGGTTAGTGTTAAGGTTAGGTTTTGGGGTTAAGGTTAGTGTTAGGGTAAGGGTTAGGTTTATGAATGGCACTTAATTCTGTGTCCCCACAAGGTTAGTTATACAAGACTGTGTGCGTGTGCAAGTATGCACATACGTGTGTAAGCGTGTACATGTGTGTGCCTCCAGTGTCTGGGGCCTCCAGCCTCCGGTGCACCGCAAGCGGTACCGGAACACCAAGTCTATGTCTAAGAGGCTTCTAAACAGACTCCTGAACATCTAATCAAATGGCTACTCAGACTAATTGCATTGCCCCCCCCCACCCCCCCCAACCCCTTTTATGCTTTTTACACATATTACCTCAATTACCTCGACACCGGTGCCCCTGCACATTGACTCTGTACCGGTATATAGCACCACTATTGTTATTTTACTGCTGCTCTTTAATTATTTGTTATTCTTATCTCTTATTTTTTAAATGTATTTTCTTAAAACTGCATTGTTGGTTAAGGGCTTGTAAGTAAGCACTTCACTGTAAGGTCTACTTACACATGTTGTATATGGCGTATGTGACAAATAACATTTGATTTGAAATCTACAAGTACTGTATCTATACTGAACAAAAAAGTATGTAACATGCAACAATTTCAAGGATTTTACTGAGTTACAGTTCATATATGTAAATCATTCAATTGAAATAAATAAATAATATTTCACATGAAGGGGCGGGGGCACACGATGGGTGGCCAAACAGAATGAGTTATTCCCCACAAAAGGGCTTTATTACATTTTATGTATCTACAGTTACATAAAAATAGTATTCTGCTATCCAGAGAGTGTCTATGCACTGTCTTGCTCAATAACCATACAATGTAATTATTCTAAAATGTATCACTATCTCTTGATTAAGAGTTCACAGACATAAATACTCCTCAGTGTCATCAGCTGTCTGGGTTGCTGGTCTCAGACAATCCTGCAGACGAAGAAGCCGGATGTGGAGGTCCTGGCCTGGCGTGTTTGCACGTGATCTGCGGTTATGAGGCATGTTAGACGTACTGTACTGCCAAATTTTCTAAAATGACGTTGGTTGTGGCTTATGGTAGAGAAATTAACATAACATTTTCTGGCAACAGCTCTGTTGGACATTCCTGCAGTCAGCATGCCAATTGCACACTCCCTCAAAACTTGAGACATCTGTGGCATTGTGTTGTGTTACAAAACTGCACATTTCAGAGTGGCCTTTCATTGACCCCAGCACAAGGTGCACCTGTGTTATGATCATGCTGCTAAATCAGCTTCTTGATATGTCACACCTGTCAGGTGGATGGATTATCTTGGCAAAGGAGAAATGCTCACTAACTGAGATGTAAACAAATTTATGCACAACATTTGAGAGAAATAAGCTTTTTGTGTATATTTAATCTCATGAAACATGGGGCCAACACTTCACATGTTGCATTGATATTTTTGTTTAGTATGCTAACCAACACTTCTATTTCAGTAGTGAGTCTCTTTGACACGTTTCCTAAATAGGCCAAATGAATTGATCAAGATACAATGCTGCCACCCTATGGCCATTTTCAACATCTCTTCTCAGTATTCATGATGAATATGACAATTCTGTACTAACAAACACAAGTGTGACAAAATGTACAAAGGTACATTCTGAAAAAATAAGAATGTGACACAAAGTATTTCAATAGGCCTAATGTAAGTAACATCAGTATAATAACCTTTGTAATAACTTTGTATAGGCTATTTGTTATGGGACAGGCTATGAATCATATACATACTGAAAACAAATATAAATGCAACATGTAAAGTGTTGGTCCCATGTTTAAAGAGCTGAAAGAAATGTTTCATAAGCACAAAAAGTTTATTTCTCAAAAATGTTGTGCACAAATGCGTTTACATCCCTGTTAGTGAGCATTTCTCCTTTGCCAAGATAATCCATCCACCTGACAGGTGTGGCATATCAAGTAACTGATTAAAAAGCATGATCATTACACCGGTGCACTTTGTGCTGGGGACAATAAAAGGCCACTCTAAAATGTGCAGTTTTATCACACAATGCAATGCCACAGAATTGAATGTTAATTTCTCTACCATAAGCCGCCTCCAATGGCGTTTTAGAGAGTGGTTGGGTCTATGCCCTCCCAGGCCCACCCATAGCTGCGCCCCTGCCCAGTCATGTGAAATCCATAGATTAGGGCCTAATTTATTTATTTCAATTGACTGATTTCCTTCTCTTAACTGTAACTCAGTAAAATCGTAGAAATGGTTGCATGTTGCGTTTATGTTTTTGTTCAATATATTTCCAACATATGCTACAATATTTAACATGAAATTGTATTTCAATGAAAATATGCCCATTCTCTTGTAAAAACAAACATTTGAAATGTTATTAGCAAAATTGCATTAATAAATATTCTCCAACAAGCATGACGAAAAATGTTATATAAATGTGAGTATGTTTGTGTGATACCAAATGCTGTTATCATACAAAAGGAATACAAATACAAATTATAATATCATGATTGTTACCGATACTTTTACGTAATGGGTAGCCCTTTCCTGCAGTCAATTACCAACAGTGTCCTCTTTGGCCTCATGGGTGGAATGTAATTCATATTTTGTATAATTTCATAATTAATAACGATTATTTAAAAAAACAGACAAAAATCTGTTATATTTCAGTCTTCTGTGATGTATATAAAGTGTAATATTGGGATGAAAACTCCAAATTGAATAAATGTCAACTCTATATCTGACATGGTACCCATAACCGTGTGTGAGGTGTATACTTTTGTTTTAAACTAGATTTGTTTAAGAGTAACAAGAATCACTCTGTGTGACCCTGATTACTCCCACTGCAGTAAAAGGTTTTTACGAGCACACTGGTCAAAGTGAACTGAGGTGATTGATTTCTGTAGCATGGTCCTTGTTGACGTTTGCTGTCTTTTGCCTTCACATGGGGGTGTTGTCAACAGGCCGAGGCAGAATAGATGGTTTTGTGGCCTATGTGTGTCCTTGGTCCAGCTTTAGGCTGCCCGTTCCTCTAGAGCCCTAGGAACCAGTCTTTGTCCTGGTACTTTTGAGACCTGTTCGTGTTGTAGTAGTTCTCCTCCATCTTCTCTGGGAAGTAACACTCAATCCTTCAAAGTTTTCTGGAATAGACAAGGTTAGATTAAGAACACGTAAGGCCTCCTCCACATAAGGCCTCCTCCATTCAATCTACACAGTATTATTCCACCTGACTTCTGACTTGTAACTTTTTGATTTGAGGCAGAGTTCAATCCATAAATGTTACCAGTCACTATTGATCCATAGAGATTACCATCTTTGTCTATGGCCAGGTAACGGCCCGTCTTATGGTCCTTGATGGCCACCACACCAGCACTCATTGCTTTAACCTTTAGAATGTATAGAGCACAAATACACAAGCATGGTGTCAAAGCTAAGGGGTGATTGTATTGGTAGTTGCCATTAGGTTGTGCCATAATGAGAGCACAACCTAATGGCAAGGCCTGAGAATGAGGCTGCTCTCTCCAAATCCTTCCTAAAAGTGATAAATAAACATATTCAACAATGTATTATGTATATAACATATTATTGATCAGTAGCTTATAGGCCTATAGGCTATTCTTTAACTGTAAACAAAATGTGGAAGTATGCTGTCTATACCAAAACCAAACAAAACATTAATCATATACATTTTTGTAGGCTAATCTAAACCTATTCCCAGCAGTTTGGCTACAAGGTTACCTGTAGTGTCAATCACTCTAATCAGTCAATCAAGCAATGGAGTCAACCTCTAGAGACCGATCCCTGATAAAAATCAACTAGGTTCCTGGTCCGGATCAGTAGCTAGCACTGTCACATTCACCCCAAAAATGGAGACGACCTGCAGTGAAAATCTTCATAATTTTATCCCCCGGAAAAAGAGCACTGTGCAGCTGTCATTGAGCCTTGTTCTAGCCTATTTAATTTCTAGCGGAACGGTAGCCAGTGGTAGCCCTGTTATCATTAGCATCCACAGCCTTAGCCAGACTCCACATCCGGAATGTCTTGGAAATCCATCAGGCCTTGGTACAGAAAAAAAAGCCACAGGAGGAATGCGAGGCCTACCCATATAGAGCCTATTTTTCCAAGCAATAACAGCAGGAGTAGGAAAAGAAGCAGTGAGTCAGTCTCCTGGGAGAACTGGCCCCTGTGGTGCAGTGGCTGCCTGGGTGACTGTCTGTATTTCTACTCCATCATCCAGGGGCCGACCAGCGTCACAAAAATCCATTTTAGCAGGCTGTCGTCAGAGCTATATTCAGTGGTGGATACTTGAGTAAAAGTAAAGTTACCTTAATAGAAAATTACTCAAGTTATAGTGAAAGTCACCCAGTGAAATACTACTTGAGTATACTTAAGTATCAAAAGTAAAAGTATAAATCATTTCACGTTTCTTATATTAAGCAAACCAGACGGCACGATTTCCTTGTTTTTAAAATGTACGGATAGCCAGGTGCACACTCCAACTCCCAGACATTATCCTGGAAACAGGAGGCAAAGGGCTGTGGGACATGGGTTTTACTCTGGACACTCTGGTGGAATGTATACAAAGGGTACGGGGCAACAGAAGATGAACAGCAGAGGGGCTAATGGAACTTGCCGATAAACCGGGGTAGAGTTTGTTGGATTCCACTCGGAGGGGCAGATCCCGGGTGGATAGCCATACCTTCTGCCCGAGACAATACCGGCGAGCTGGGGTCCGATGGAAATCTGCTCATCGTCAATACCTAGAGGTGGTCTTAAGGAGGGCAGACCAGGTACGACGACAGCGGCGGACAAACATCTGGGCAGAAGATATGCCGACCTCCTCTTCCTGCTCAGGGAAGAGCGGGGACCGATATCCCAGGGAACACTGGGATATTAGTGGGTCAAGGGTGTTGTGGGCATATTCCAACCACACCAGCTCCTGGCTCCAGGTTGTTAGTTTGGCGAAGACCAGGCAGCACAGAGTGGTCTCGAGGTCCTGGTTGGCTCACTCGACTGGCCGTTAGACTGGGGGTGGAACCCGGAGGACAGGCTGGCCTGATGACCCAATGAGGGTGCAGAACGCCTTCCAGGACCTGGACGAGAAATGAGGGCCGCAGTCGGAGACCATGTCCACTGGCAGTTCATGGATCTGGAGTACGTGCTGCATCATGAGCTGGGCCGTCACCTTGGAAGAGGGTAACTTGGGGAGAGGAATAAAGTGGACGGCCTTGGAAAAGCGATCCACCACGGTCAGGATGGGGGAGACCGTGACAAAGTCCAGGGAAATGTGAGAGCAGGGGTGATGAGGGACGGGCAGAGGTTGGAGGAGGCCAGCCGAAGCTTGACGAGGGTTCTGGTTCCATGCTCAGACCGTGCAGGTGGCAACAAAGGCAGCCACGTCTGGAACCACGGTTGTCCACCAAAAGCGTTGTCGCACGAATGCCAGGAGCCAGGAACCTGGTTGGCAGGCAAGCTTTGAGTTATGGGCCCACTCCAGGACAGCGGAGCGGACAGCATCAGGCACAAACATCCGATTATCTGGACCCCCCCCCCAGGGTTTGGCTGGGACCTGTTTCCAAATACCACAGCTGAGTGCCATCGCCAGGCACGAGGTGGGAAGGATGGTCTTGGGCTCCATGGTGGTAGCCGTTGGGTTGTAGTGGCGAGACAGGGTATCCGCCTTGACGTTCTTGGACCCCGACCGGTAGGAGAGGGAAAAGTTCAACCGGGTAAAAAGCCGGGACCCTCACTCCAGGTTTTTGTGGTCGATCCACACAATGAATGGATGTTCCGTCCCTTCGAGCCAGTGCGTCCATTCCTCCAAGGCCATCTTCACCGCGAGAAGTTCCCAATTCCCCACATCGTAATTCCTATCCGTGTCGTTGAGGCGGTGGGAGAAGAAGGCACAGGGATGCAACTTAAGGTCCAGGGCAGAAAGTTGGGACAGGACAGCCCCCACTCTGACATCCAAAGCATCGGCCTCCACCATGAACTGATGGGAAGGGCCCGGATGAACCAGGATCGGAGCCATGGTGAAGTGGTGTTTAAGGTCCCGGAATGCCTGGTCAGCGGCCATAGACCACGTGAACGGAACTTTGGTAGAGGTGAGGGCAGACAGGGGGGAAGCCAGGGTGCTGTAACCCCGGATAAAGTGGCGATAAAAGTTGCCGAATCCCAGGAAGAGTTTCAGCTGCACCCTGGACGTAGGCTGAGGCCAACCCACAACCGTTTTCACCTTCTCGGGATCCATTTGGACACTCCCAGCAGAGATGATGTAGCTCAGAAAGGGAATCGGGGAGCGATGGAACTCGCACTTTTCCACCTTAACGAACAACTGGTTCTCCAGAAGACACTGGAGAACTTGCCGGATATGGAGCACCTGTTCCCGGGGGGAGCGGGAAAAGACGAGGATGTCATCAAGGTAGACGAAGACGAACCGGTTCAGCATGTCGTGGAGAACATCATTCAACAGAGCCTGGAACACAGCAGGTGCATTGGTGAGGCCAAAGGGCATGACCAGATATTCGTAGTGGCCGCTGGCCATGTTGAGGGCAGTCATCCACTTATCCCCCTCTTGCATCCGCACCAGGTGGTAGGCATTTCATAGATCCAGCATGAAGAAAATTGTGTTGCCCTTGAGTGACTTGAAGGCCGAGTCCCCAGTAGTCAATGGATGGCCGCAGGGTCTTGTCCTTCTCCACGAAGAATAACCCTGCGCCAGCGAGAGAGGAGGATGGATGAATAAATCCTGTAGCTAGGGAGTCCCCAATGTAATTCTCCATAGCCTTGGTCTCTGGTCCCGACAGAGAGTACAGACTTCCCCGGGGTGGCGTGGTACTAGGGAGAAGGCCAATCCCGCAGTCATAGGGGCGGTGCAGCGGAAGGGAAGTGGCCCGGGGCTTGCTGAACACCTCCCGGAAGTCCTGGTACTCCGTGGGAATGGAGGATAGGTCCGGAGCCCCCTCCGAGGACCCAGGAAGACTTCACGGCAGGTTGCGACGATTTCAGACAATGGGCGTGGCAGAACTGACTCCAGCCCATGATAGCCCCTGTAGACAGGTTAATGAGTGGATTGTGCCGCTGGAGCCAAGAGAATCCCAACACTACGGGAATCTGGGGGGACTAGATGAGCAGGAACTGAACGGTCTCGCTGTGATTCCCTGATGCACGTAGGTTGATGGGAGTGGTGGTATGGGTGAACCAACCAAGAGAGCACCCATCCAGTGCTGTAACATCCATGGGAATGGAGAGAGGCTGAGTGGGGATGTTCAGCTCGGAAGCCAGTGTGGCGTCCAAAAAGCTCTCATCGGCCCCAGAGTCAATGAGGACCCGGAGAGATCTGGACTGGTTCCCCCTCAGCAGAATGACATGAAAAGGAGTACGAGTAAAGGAAGCAGAAACGTTCTCCATATGGCCCACCAGAGTACTCGCTCCCTGGTGAGCCTGGTCCTTTACCGGGCACGAGGACACAAAATGACCAAAGTCCCGCAATACAGACAGCTCCTTGTGCTGATCCTGTGTTGCCATTCCGCTAGCGACAGCCCAGCTCTGCCTAGTTGCATGGACTCGGGAAACAGTGCCTTGGCCCTCTTCGCTGACTCTCAAGGAAGGTCGAGAAACCTTGGGTGCTTCCGAGATGGCTCGGAGGCAAGGTGGAATCCCTGGACATGCGAGTGACATCGAATTCCCTCTCCATCCGTTGTTCTCACAATCTCCCATCGGAGTCAAGATCCGTGGGCAATTCCCGAGCCGCAAGCTCATCCTTAACCTCCTCCGAGATGCCGTGCAGGAACATGTTGAACTATGCTTCCGGGTTCCACGCACTTTCCGCTGCCAAATGGGTGGAAATCCACCACATAGTCGGCCACTTTGCAGGCGTCCTGCCGGAGCTGGATTAGCTTCCGGGCAGCTTCTCTCCTGGAGAGCAGGGCATCAGAAACCTTCCTCACCTCCCCCATGAAACAATCCAGATTAACGCATATGGTCGGCTGCTGTTCCCATACGGCGGTGGCCCAGGTGAGAGCCCTTCCAGACATCAGTGTGATGAGGTAGGCTATTCTGGAGCGATCCGAGGGGAAGTAGGAGGGCTGAATGTCAAAAATGAGGGCACACTGAGCTAAAAATCACCCGATAGGTGCTCGGCGTTCCGGGGGAGGTAACTGGGGCTCCCGGGAAGGTGGAGTGGCCGGTGGGGCGGCGCTGCTAACTGCAGAGTTACTGAGTGTCCGTGGGGTTAACTCCGTGGCAGGCGGCCCCCAGCATGTCTAAAGCCCGGTCATGGCGCTCAGCCAATGTTTGGACCCCCTCCATCAGCCAACGAAGCAACTCCTCGTGCCTATCAATGGAGGCTCCTTGGGAAGAGATGGAGTTGCACAGCTGGCCCAGGTCTGCTGGGTCAATCATGGCCAGTTCGTACTATGAAGTATGAATGTAAGACCCAGATGCAGACGACATTGAATAAACAATGGTTTAATGATCCAATAGGGGGAGGCAATAGACAGGTCAAGGCAGGCAGGGGTCAGTAACCAGAGGTGAGGCAACAGTACCGGACGACAGGCAGGCTCAGGGTCAGGGTAAGCAGAGGTTTAAAAAACTATGGGGGCAAAGGTACAGGTCGGTAGGCAAGCTCAGGGTCAGGGACAGGCAGAGGAGTCAGGCAGGCAAGAGTCAAAACCAGGAGGGCGAGAAAAGAGAGACTGGGAAGAAGCAGGAGCTGAGAAACAAAACGCTGGTTGACTTGACAAACGAGACGAACTGGCAAGGGTCAAACAGAGAACACAGATATATGTACAGGATAATGGGGAAAATGGGCGACATCTTGAGGGGGGTGGAGACAATCACAATGACAGGTGAAACAGATCAGGTTGTGACATGATGTGTGTGAATTGGACCATTTCCCTGTCCTGCTAAGCAATCGAAATGTAATGAGTACTTTTGGGTGTGGAGTGAAAGTAAAAATAGTAAAAATATTAATCGTAAAGTAAAGTACAGATACCCCCAAAAAACTATTTAAGTAGTACTTTAATGTATTTTTACTTAATTACTTTACACCACTGGCTATATTTAAACCACTAACTCAGGGAGGGATGCTGGCCTGCACCGAGAAATGAGAATGCTACCTATTATATGATACAGTGCATTCGGAAAGTATTCAGACCCCTTCACATATTCCATATTTTGATGTGTTACAGCATGAATTCAAAACAAATGTTGTGTAACTTACCACCAGGGACACCCAAAGTTAATCTTAAATGAATCATTCTTTATTATCAGCAAGCTGGAGAGGTTCCAACAAACTTAATGCACAATAGTACACGTCGGTTGGGAGCTCTGCCTGGGGCAGTACCTCTAGTTTTATTATAAACTGCTTACACAGACAAGTTATATTTGTATGATTTAGCTTATTCATTATTGATAATTAATTAATCATTACGTTTGGCTCATGCATGTGCCCGACCAATACCTCACAAGGCTTCTTCTCTCCAAGCTCAGACTTTGAAACTGAGACAACCCGTTCCGTTCTCAAAACAATGTTCTGGGCATACTGCCAAATTGCTTATACTGAGGATTCCTACCTACCTACCATTCCTACCTACCTACCATGTTCAATCAGTCACTTGCATGAACCCAGTCAAATTGGTTATTGGAAAAGCACAAACATAAATTATTCCTTCACATTCCCTCCTGTTGTGATTCTGTGATAATTATCGCAAAAGTTTAAGATAAGCATTAGATTATAGCTTCTATCAAAAGGTGGTTCTATACTTACAGTGCCTTGCGAAAGTATTCGGCCCGCTTGAACTTTGCGACCTTTTGCCACATTTCAGGCTTCAAACATAAAGATATAAAACTGTATTTTTTTGTGAAGAATCAACAACAAGTGGGACACAATCATGAAGTGGAACGACATTTATTGGATATTTCAAACTTTTTTAACTAATCAAAAACAGATAAATTGGGCGTGCAAAATTATTCAGCCCCCTTAAGTTAATACTTTGTAGCGCCACCTTTTGCTGCGATTACAGCTGTAAGTCACTTGGGGTGTCTATCAGTTTTGCACATCGAGAGACTGACATTTTTTCCCATTCCCCCTTGCAAAACAGCTCGAGCTCAGTGAGGTTGGATGGAGAGCATTTGTGAACAGCAGTTTTCAGTTCTTTCCACAGATTCTCGATTGGATTCAGGTCTGGACTTTGACTTGGCCATTCTAACACCTGGATATGTTTATTTTTGAACCATTCCATTGTAGATTTTGCTTTATGTTTTGGATCATTGTCTTGTTGGAAGACAAATCTCCGTCCCAGTCTCAGGTCTTTTGCAGACACCATCAGGTTTTCTTCCAGAATGGTCCTGTATTTGGCTCCATCCATCTTCCCATCAATTTTAACCATCTTCCCTGTCCCTGCTGAAGAAAAGCAGGCCCAAACCATGATGCTGCCACCACCATGTTTGACAGTGGGGATGGTGTGTTCAGGGTGACGAGCTGTGTTGCTTTTACGCCAAACAGAACGTTTTGCATTGTTGCCAAAAAGTTAAATTTTGGTTTCATCTGACCAGAGCACCTTCTTCCACATGTTTGGTGTGTCTCCCAGGTGGCTTGTGGCAAACTTTAAACGACACTTTTTATGGTATCCATAATCTTATCTTATCCATATCTTTAAGAAATGGCTTTCTTCTTGCCACTCTTCCATAAAGGCCAGATTTGTGCAATATACGACTGATTGTTGTCCTATGGACAGAGTCTCCCACCTCAGCTGTAGATCTCTGCAGTTCATCCAGCGTGATCATGGGCCTCTTGGCTGCATCTCTGATCAGTCTTCTCCTTGTATGAGCTGAAAGTTTAGAGGGACGGCCAGGTCTTGGTAGATTTGCAGTGGTCTGATACTCCTTCCATTTCAATATTATCGCTTGCAAAGCGGCAGCTCTATCCTTTAGCTCAGTGCGGATGTTTCCTGCAATCCATGGCTTCTGGTTGGGGTATGTACGTACTGTCACTGAGGGGACGACGTCATTGATGCACTTACTGAGGAAGCCAGTGACTGATATGGTGTACTCCTCAATGCCATCAGAAGAATCCCGGAACATATTCAAGTCTGTGCTAGAAAAACAGTCCTGTAGCTTAGCATCTGCTAAGTGGTGCTTCCTGCTTAAATTTTTGCTTGTAAGCAGGAATCAGGAGGATAGAATTATGGTCAGATTTGGCAAGGGAGAGCTTTGTACACGTCTCTGTGTGTGAAGTAAAGGTGGTCTAGAGTTTTTTCCCCTCTGGTTGCACATTAACTTGCTGGTAGAGATTTGGTAAAACGGATTTAAGTTTCCCTGCATTAAAGTCCCCAGCCATTAGGAGCGCCGCCTCTGGATGAGCGTTTTCCTGTTTGCTTATGGCAGAATACAGATCATTGAGTACGGTCTTGGTGCCAGCATCGGTCTGTGGTTGTATGTAGACAACTACAAAAAATACAGATAAACTTTCTTGGTAGATAGTGTGGTCTACAGCTTATTATGAGATACTCTACCAAAACCTTGAGACTTTCTTAGATATCGTGCACCAGCTGTTGTTTACAAATATACATAGACCGCCACCCCTTGTCTTACCAGAGACTGCTGTTCTATTCGGCTGATACAGTGTAAAACCCGGCAGCTGTATGTTCTCATGTCGTTGTTCAGCCACAACTCGGTGAAACATAAGATATTACACATTTTAATATCCCGTTAGTAGTTTAATCTTGCTCGTAGGTCATCAATTTTATTTTCCAAGGATTGCACATTGGCCAATGGGACGGATGGCAGAGGGGGTTTACTCGCTCACCTACAAATTCTCAGAAGGCAGCCTGACCTCCGCCCCCTTTTTCTCCATCTTCTCTTCACGCAAATGACCGGGATTTGGGTCTGTTCCCAGGAAAGCAGGATATCCTTCACGTCGGACATGTTGGACTTGTTAATTAAGCATTAGGGGGCGCTATAACTTTTTTTAGATGAAAAACGTTCCCGTTTTAAACAAGATATTTTGTCACGAAAAGATGCTCGACTATGCATTTAATTGACAGCTTTGGAAAGAAAACACTCTGACGTTTCCAAAACTGCAAAGATATTGTCTGTGAGTGCCACAGAACTGATGTTACAGGTGAAACCCAGATAAAAATCCAACCAGAAAGTGCCACATTTTTTGAAACCGCCTCATGCCAATGACTCCTTATATGGCTGTGAATGAGCTACGAATGAGCTTACGTTTTCCACGTATTCCCCAAGGTGTCTACAGCATTGTGAGGTCATTTTACACATTTCCATTGAAGAATAGCTGTAAGGGACCATATATAGCAAGTGGTCACATGGTGTCTCCCGCAGAAAATCTTGCGTAAAATACTGAGGTAGCCATATTTCCAATCGCTTCTTATGAGAAACCAATTGCCTCGACGGATATATTATCGAATATATATGTTAAAAACACCTTGAGGATGGATCCTAAACAACGTTTGCCGTGTTTCTGTCGATATTATGGAGCTAATTTAAAAAAAAGTTTGGCGTTGTAGTGGTAGCATTTTCCGGTCAATTTCTCAGCCAAGCATGATGAACAAACGGGAGCTATTTCGACCTACAAAAATAATGTTTTTGGAAAAAAGGAACATTTGCTATCTAACTGGGAGTCTCCTGAGTGAAAGCATCCGAAGTTCTTCAAAGGTAAATGATTTAATTTGGTTGCTTTTCGTATTTTCGTGAAAATGTTGCCTGCTGCCAGCAGAGCCTAGCATAGCATTATGCCATGATAAATTTACACAAATGCTTGTCTAGCGTTGGCTGTAACGCATATTTTGAAAATCTGAGATGACAGTGTTGTTAACAAAAGGCTAAGCTTGTGTTTGAATATATTTCATTCATTTCATTTGAGATTTTCATGAATAGGAAAAGTTTCTAGGGGTATTTATGTCCGCTGCGTTATGCTAATTCGTTTGAGGCTATGATTACGATCCCGGATCCGGGATTGGAAAGCTCTGCAGGCAGAATCAATCATTATGATGCCAAATTGTAGTGAAAGTTACCACCAAGGACACCTGAAGTCAATCTTAAATGAATCATTCTTTATTATCAGCAAGCTGGAGAGGTTCCAACAAACTTAATGCACCATAGTACACATCGGTCGGGAGATGCATGTGACCGACCAATACCTCACAAGGCTACTTCTCTCCAAGCTAAGACCTTGAAACTGAGACACCCCTTTCCATTCTCAAAACAATGATATAGGAGTACTGCCAATTTGCTTATACTGATAGTGAGGATTCCTCCCAGGCATGTTCAATCAGTCACTTGCATGAACCCAGTCAAATGGACTATTGGAAAAGCACAAATATACAATTTTCCTTGACATGGATTAAATACATATATTTTCCTGCTGAAAGGTGCATTTGTCTCCCAATGTCTGTTAGAAAGCAGACAACCCAGTGTTCCTCTTGGATTTTGGCTGTGCTTAGCTCTATTATGTATCTTTTTATTTAAAAAAAACATCTCTATACTTACCGAGGACAAGCATACCCATAGCATGATGCAGTCACCACTATGCTTGAAAATATGAAAGTAGTACTCAGTGATGTGTTGATTTGCCCCAAACATAACACTTTTGTATTCAGGGCATAAAGTTAATTTAGTGCCTTATTTCAAACAGGATGCATGTTTTTGAATATTTGTATTCTGTACAGGCTTCCTTATTTTCACTCTGTCATTTAGGTTAGTATTGTGGAGTAACTACAATGTTGTTGATCCATCCTCAGTTTTCTCCTATCACAGCCATTAAACTCTGTAAATATTTTAAAGTCACTATTGGCCTCAGGTTGGACAGCTGATCGTCCTCGCAGTGGCAGAACACGTGTAACAAAACCTGCACAGGATCGGTACATCCGAACATCACACCTGCGGGACAGGTACAGGATGGCAACAACAACTGCCCGAGTTACACCAGGAACGCACAATCCCTCCATCAGTGCTCAGACTGTCCGCAATAGGCTGAGAGAGGCTGGACTAAGGGGTTGTAGGCCTGTTGTAAGGCAGGTCCTCACCGGACATCACCGGCAACAACGTCGCCTATAGGCACAAACCCACTATCGCTGTACCAGAAGGACTGGCAAAAAGTGCTCTTTACTGACGAGGTGCGGTTTTGTCTCAATGGTCGGATTCGCTTTTATCGTCGAAGGAATGAGCGTTACACCGTGGCCTGTACTCTGGAGCGGGATCGATTTGGAGGAGGAGGGTCCGTCATGGTCTGGGGCGGTGTATCACAGCATCATCGGACTGAGCTTGTTGTCATTGCAGGCAATCTCAACGCTGCGCTTTACAGGGAAGACATCCTCCTCCCTCATGTGGTACCCTTCCTGCAGGCTCATCCTGACATGACCCTCCAGTATGACAATGCCACCAGCCATACTGCTCGTTCTGTGCGTGATTTCCTGCAAGACAGGAATGTCAGTGTTCTGCCATGGCCAGCGAAGAGCCCGGATTTCAATCCCATTGAGCACGTCTGGGACCTGTTGGATCGGATGGTGAGGGCTAGGGCCATTCCCCCCAGAAATGCCCGGGAACTTGCAGATGCCTTGGTGGAAGAGCGGGGTAACATCTCACAGCAAGAACTGGCCAATCTGGTGCAGTCCATGAGGAGGAGATGCACTGCAATACTTAATGCAGCTGGTGGCCACACCAGATACTGACTGTTACTTTTGATTTTACCCCCCCTTTGTTCAGGGACACATTATTCCATTTCTGTTAGTCACATGTCAGTGGAACTTGTTCAGTTATTGTCTCAGTTGTTGAATCTTGTTATGTTCAAACATAAGTTTGCTGAAAATACAGGCAGTTAACAGTGAGAGGACATTTCTTTTTTTGCAGAGTTTATGTGTGGGGTACAAAGATGAGGTAGTCATAAAATAATAATGTGAAACACTATTATTGCACACAGAGTGAGTCCATACAACTTATTATGTGACTTGTTCAGCAAATGTCTACGCCTGAACTTATTAGTCTTACCATAAACAAAGGGGTTAAATACTTATTGACTCAAGACATTTCGGTTTTTCATAATTTATTAATTTGTAAAAAATGGGATATTGTGTGTAGGCCAGTGACACAAAATCTCAATTCAATCCATTTTAAATTCAGTCAGTAACACATCAAAATTTGGAAAAAAATCAGGGGGTGTGAATCGGATGGGGCCACAGTGTCTCCTGACCCCTCCTGTCTCAGCCTCCAGTATTTATGCTGCAGTAGTTTATGTGTTAGGGGACTAGGGTCAGTTTGTTATATCTGGAGTACTTCTCCTGTCCTATCCGGTGTCCTGTGTGAATTTAAGTATGCTCTCTCTAATTCTCTCTTTCTCTCTTTCTTTCTCTCTCTCGGAGGACCTGAGCCCTAGGACCATGCCTCAGGACTACCTGACATGATGACTCCTTGCTGTCCCCAGTCCACCTGGCCGTGCTGCTGCTCCAGTTTCAACTGTTCTGCCTGTAACTATTATTATTTGACCATGCTGGTCATTTATGAACATTTGAACATCTTGGCCATGTTCTGTTATAATCTCCACCCGGCACAGCCAGAAGAGGACTGGCCACCCCACATAGCCTGGTTCCTCTCTAGGTTTCTTCCTAGGTTTTGGCCTTTCTAGGGAGTTTTTCCCAGCCACCGTGCTTCTACACCTGCATTGCTTGCTGTTTGGGGTTTTAGGCTGGGTTTCTGTACAGCACTTTGAGATATCAGCTGATGTACGAAGGGCTATAGAAATACATTTGATTTGATTTGATTTGTGAATACTTTCTGAAGGCACTGTAAAGTAAAACCGTCACATAAACAACATTAAATTGAAACAGTGTTGAGTGACAGTGTTACACCGTAACTCCCTCCATGACATTGCAGTCAGAGAAAATTAAACCTCTTGTTATCCTCTGTTTGTTTCTATTTTTTTTTTTACAGTGGTTGGCAAGGCAAAGCAACGCAGTGGGTGTTGCTGTGGAGCCACACTGTCACCAACATACGAAGTGCAGGCTGGATTAATAATTTACTCTGCCTCATGTGGACTGCTGCTTTAAGTCTTCACGGGTGCTTTCCCAAACTGTGGCCATTCCATAATTCATATTCTACATCTGCATGTTCAATCATTTATAATACAGGCTAAGTTGGAGAAACAAGAAAAAGTCTCCACACACTTCCATTTAGATGCAAATGTAGTTAATTGTGGCTGAGCTTTCAGTCTGTCGATCTTCATCAGAGTATGTCCTCACAAACAATAGTGGGACAAATAAGGCCACACAGGCTGCATTTATGTTCTATCTAGGCTTTATATGGCCCTTTTGGGTACTTTAGATTACCCCGGGTATCTGTAATTATATCTGGCTCTCTGTGACTGCGTTTAGACAGGCAGCCCAATTCTGATCTTTTTTCCACTAGTTGGTCTATTGACCAATCACATCAGAGTTTTTTATATCAGATCAGTTGATCTGATTGGTGAAAATACCAATTAGTGAGTGGAAAAATTCAGAATTGGGCTGCCTGTCTAAACGCAGTCACAGTGAGCCAGATATAATCACTGACACCTGTGGTAATCGAAAGTACCCAAAATGGTCACTAGATGTCATAATATTAGGATGAAATATAAAGACTAGATAGAAAAAAAACATGTATTTCTACTAGAACAAAACACTGGGTTCCTAATGTTAACAACACATTTTTTTTTTAAACATTGTTTTTGTTCTAGTAGAAATACATCTATAGTATGTTATATTCTATCTAGTTAGTATAAGGAACCCATACTCTCAAAAACAGTAACACAGTTGAAAAGAGGCAAAAAAAAATGAATTACAGGTAAACACTTATACAACACTATATACATATGTAGAACCAGGAGAAATCTAACAAAAATAACTAGATAAATGTAAAGGTTAAGGTAACCTGTCGGGGACATATCGGGCCAATAGGCAGCCATGAATACAGGACACCCTAATACAATGAAGCAAAGATGATGACAATGGGAATTTACAACATGACCCTCCTATCAAAATCCTCATTAAGTCCTAACGGCTGTAGGGTGCCTAAAGTATGGATAAGGTCATTATCCTCTGTTCTTGGTGACACTTCCACCTTCTCAATGCTCTGGAATTGTTGAGAAGAGACACTGTGAGAGCATTGGACAGAGTGAAAATAAAACGTTTTCATCCTTGCATCTTTTAGAAAGAAGTCTTAAGTTGGCTTATTCTCTGTTTCAAGCATCTGGGTGTCTTGCGCAAGTACATTTAGTCACAAACACAGCATAGAATTTAAATCCATTTTTTTGTGTTGCATCTGACCACACCTTTAACACAGTATGTTTTTCCAGACCTAGGCTGTCAGAACTCAAGTTGTTTTTGGCGTTGTTGCACTGAGCACAATTGCCACAAGGGTAGCTTCCATCTTTCAGGGGAGTAAGGAGGGTTTTGTTTAGGACTGTGTTAAAGCTGGTTTGGACTAGTCCACTGTGAAGATTGGGGGCACGTTTGTTGGGGGGGGGGGGGGGTTCCTTTAATTCCTGGCTGAGTGTTGGGTCTGAGGTGAGCATATGCCAGTATTTCATCCATCTGTTTTTAATCATAAGGCTTTGTGGTGAATGTAGTGATGCAAGTGAAAGAATGTTGAAAATACATCAGGCAACTTTAAAGCTAGAATCCTTAAATGAAACAATAACACATCTGTTTCTGTGAAAAGCTGAGGGATGAGCCTGGAGAAATGCAACCACTCTCAAAATTATAGACAGAGCTATGGATGCAAGGACTGACCATGCATGATATCAATATTATAGTTTTAACCATGTTTTGAGGCAATAAAGTATTTTAATTTTATTTTTTAAACATTTACTTTGTTTACAAACATTGGAGTAAAACAAGCTTATATTTTGGGTTCTGATGGGGTAAAACAGTTGAACTATTTATAAGTCATGTTCTTCAAGAACCAATGGTTTCCAATATAATACATTCATAAGTCAAAAAATGAATGTAGAAATGATGGATTCTAGCTTTAAAGACTTAGATTGGAGGCAGGATAAATGGAGTGTTTCCAAACATAACAGATTTCCATAGAAAAATCTAAATGTTACAGTTGATTAAGATTAAGATCACTTTTCTGATCAGTTGCACACAAGATCCAACCGAAATTTGACTTCCTCTTTTAACCCAACCCCTTCCGAAAGACACACATACGTACACAGTATACAGGTGTTGGGAGAGGTGCGAACGTGTATCATCACGCTGTTGATTAGTATGGTTAAAGAGGGATACTTTGAGGGAGATGTGAACTTTAAACATCATGATCGTTGCATATTAATAGCAACACACACACACACACACACACACACACACACACACACACACACACACACACACACACACACACACACACACACACACACACACACACACACACACACACACACACACACACACACACACACACACACACACACACTTACCTAGTTATTCCTCACCTATTAAGTCCTGGATTTGAGCCCCCCTGCAGTACTTACTTCAACCAGGAGACGGCAAAACAGACCATCAATGAAAATATAAGCACTCCTTACAAATTCCTCATACTGTAAATACAGTAGATTCCAATCACAGGATTCCAATCCAATCACAGAATAGTAAGTGTTCTCTGGGGGCACTATGCAGAGGAAGTAGAGGTAGTCATTACCAATAAGCGAGGCGCAGCCCGTGCCTTAGGGCCGGCATGTTAAGACTTCCTTTGGTGAATGACACCCAGTGTAATCCATTTGTGAATTGTATAACCCCAGCATTATGACAGAAATGGGCCCCTGGCTTCTCTGGAAAGAAGAGAAGAGAATATGGCAGGTTCTTAAGTGTCTTTCCCATCTTTGAGTGTTCTGGAGCCTAGCTGAAATGTCCCAGCTATGAGATCACCCCTGGCCGGCCTGGCTGATGAGTGTATGAGAGAGCTCTCTCAAGACTTCCTGATAGGGGTTTCTAACCACCTTGTGTGAGAGGTTCCCTCTATAGAAAAAAGCTTTTGGATGGATACTGGGTGGACTAAAAGGTCCACTGTGTCTCTTGCTACCTCTCAGTGGGCTGGGGCTGGATTACCCAGGCTAGCCCTGGTTTAGACTGGAGAGAGAGAGGGGCATTCTCCTTCCCAGCATGTCAACCAGAGGGGAAGACTTTCTCCTCTCTGTATGAGTCACTGGCTCAGGCCCCAGGGAATGGTGCATGTACTTAGTTTCCTGACATGGTTGGTTAAGAGTTCCACATGGGTGATTACACACCACTCATTCAACAAGGAATAATATTTTGGATGGAACTATGTGATTTCAAAATTCATTCTTAGCCTATACAATTTTGTTAAACTGCTCCCACGTCTTGTAGAACATTCAATGTAAATGTTTATTATAGTATTGTTGCAGTGGAGGCTGCTGAGGGGAGGACGGCTCATAATAACAGCTGGAACGGAGCGAATGAAATGGCATCAAACATCTGTATTTGATACAATTCCACTGATTCCGCTCCAGTCATTACCACGAGCCCGTCCTCCCCAATTAAGGTGCCTCCAACCTCCTGTGTTTAGTTGAAAGCAGCTGGAACAAACCACCCTATAATATAATACTATAGACTACTACACTCTTAGAAAAAAAGGTGCTACCTAGTCCAGAAAGGGTTATTCATAGGAGAACCGTTTGAGGAACCCTTTTTGGTTCTAGGTAGAACCCTTTTGCTTCCATGAAGAACCCGTTCCACAGAAGATTCTACCTGGAACCCAAAAGGGTTCTACCTTTTATTATCCTATGGGAACAACCGAACCCTTTTGGAACCCTTTTTTCTAAAAGTGTACAGAATGGGTTACTGGGACACTACTACAATAAATGGAACACTGTACTATACAGCAGATATGGAACACTGATATAAAACAAACAATTCAAATTTGATTTATCACATGTGCCGAATACAACAGGTGTAGTAGACCTTACAGTGAAATGCTTACTTATGATCCCTTAACCAACAACGCAGTTTTTCAAAAGTAAGTCAAATAAATGTGCTAAATAAACTAAAGGAAAAATAGTAACACAATAAAAATAACAATAACGAGGGTACATACAAGAGGTACTGAGTCAATGTGCAGGGGTACGGGGTAGTCGAGGTAATATGGACATGTAGGTACACATAGATAATAAACAGAGAGTAGCAGCAGCGTGTGTGAAGAGTGTGTGTGTGTGTGTGTGTGTGTGTGTGTGTGTGTGTGTGTGTGTGTGTGTGTGTGTGTGTGTGTGTGTGTGTGTGTGTGTGTGTGTGTGTGTGTGTGTGTGTGTGTGTGTGTACATCGAGCCAGTGCAAGAAAAATAAGAATAGATAAGAATAAAATAAGGGGGTCAATGCAAACAGTGTTCCAGAGTAAGTAATAAACATGCAAGGAAGTGAATGATCCAGAGTCACGTTATTTACAACGAGAGGGCTGGTTGAAGGCCCCTCACAGATGCAAAATGATATGATTAATTCTAGGAGCGAATGGAACCCATTGGTAAAGTAGACCCCAAGCAATAAATCATTTTTATCTTATCTTATTTGTAGGCTCAAATCGGTATGACATCCCTACAGTTGCAGATTTTTTAGCAGTATTTGCAATTGCAAATTAAAACTGTATGGAAACTGAATAGCCAAATTAGCATTCATCATGATCGTACTGTGTTGGAGGAAGTTGCACATCTAAATCTGGAGTTGCCAACACAGTAACCACAAACAAGTGTGGACTTGTATCTCCACTGCACTGCTAAAATCTTAAGCGAAATAACTATTTTCCCTGACATGAGGTGATGATTTGTTACATAGATAAACAGCACAGACTCTGTCTAGACTGACACAAACACACACACGCGCGCACGCACGCGCGCACACACACATACACTATGATTTATAAAGGGGTTATATATCATTTATAAACAAGCCAATTTATTAGTTTCAAACTGTAATGAACAGTTAAGGCATTAGTTGAGTTTGTGATTGATTTACGGTCCCATTATTGATAACATTTCGATTTGCAAGTGTAGCAGTTTAAATAAAGGCCTGTGACGTGTGGATTTACCCAGGCCTAACACTTGCTTACTAAATGGGCTCGTAATTTAAACAGTTTAAGATTAAACAACAATTTGTCGCTTTGCTAATCCGAGCCTGAGCAGGTTGATGTAACCCCCCCCCCCAGATAAATTCCCCTTTCTGAAGTGACTTCGATGCGTTCTTGACCAGCCAGCCCTTTCTTTACGCACCCATCTCCTGCAAATGTAGTGCAGTCATTGGTAGTGCGGCTTGCCTCCTCGGACCGTTTTGGAACTCAGCAATACTATTGGTCTACAGCCGCATCCATCATAAGATTATCTGTTTCGGGGTAGGTTGGTACGGACGCCAAAGCTTGAGAGAAAAGGACTGCAATTTAATCGCCCAGTCGAAGAATCCGCAACTATTACCGTGTCTCGTCGTTTCACTTTCTTCCCCTTTTCATCACTAATATGATGTTATCATGAGGAATGCACAGAAGGTTTACCAGGGATCTTTGACAGCCAAGAACTGAATATTATTTCAGCACTTCCCTCCCGGACAAGCACAGTTTTTCGCGTGCAGTTTTTTGGTGATGCGGTTTGGATCCTAGGCTAAAAGAAGCCAGATCCACGTTTGCCCGCCTGCATGTTGTCAGAAAGGTTATTGGGTGTTTAATGTAATGTAGCCAGGTATCTGAATATTGCTCTCTGTGTTCTACTACCTTCTTATAATTGGATTGCACATCATAAGTCAAAGATTTCTTCATCCTCCGACCTCGGATACTGTGGACTGGGAGGAAACATGGGACTGCCTGCTCTGGAGTTTAGTGACTGCTATCTGGACAGTCCCCAGTTCCGAGACCGATTGAAGTCTCACGAACTGGAACTGGACAAGACCAATAAGTTCATCAAAGAGCTGATCAAAGATGGGAAGGCCCTCATCCAAGCACTGAAAAGTAAGATCATCCATTTGCTCTTTGTGGGGGGAGAAAGGGAGTGTACACATGACATTAACACAGTTGCAACAATGTAGCACTTTATTGTGACGATGACTGCGCTACTGTGTTCGGCTAAATTACCAAACAATTATGAATGAAGACATTGCCCAATGTATTAGAGACCGATATGTTAAATCTCTAATGATCTTATGTAGTTTACCCAAAATATTTTCACTAATAGCAAAGTGGATTTTAGATTTAAAGTAGCATACAGTGCATTCATAAAGTATTAAAAAAACAGACTTTTTACACATTTTGTTATGTTACAGCCTTATTCTAAAATTGATTAAATCTTTTTTCCCCTCATTGATCTACACACAATACTCCATAATGACAAAGTGAAATCAGGTTTTTAGAAATGTTTGCAAATGTATAAAAAATATCAGAAATACCTTATTTACATAAGTATTCAGACCCTTTAATATGAGACTCAAAATAGAGCTCAGGTGCATCCTGCTTCCATTGATCATCCTTGAGATGTTTCTACAACTTGATTGGAGTCCACCTGTGTGAAATTAAATTGATTGGACATGATTTAGAAATACACACTTGTCTATTTAAGGTCCCACAGTTGACAGTGTATGTCAGAGCAGAAATGAAACCATGAGGTTGAAGGAATTGTCTGTAGAGCTCTGAGACAGGATTGTGTCGAGGCACAGATATGGCGAAGGGTACCAAAAAATATCTGCAGCATTGAAGGTCCCCAAGAGCACAGTGGCCTCCGTCATTCTTAAATGGAAGAGGTTTGGAACCACCAAGACTCTTTCTAGAGCTGGCTGCCAAACTGAGAAATTGGGGGAGAAGGGCCTTGGCCAGGGAGGTAACCAAGAACCCAATGGTCACTCTGACAGAGCACCAGAGTTCCTCTATGGATATGGTAGAACCTTCCAGAAGTACAACCATTTCTGCAGAAATCCACCAATCAGGCCTTTATGGTAGAGTGGTCAGACGGAAGCCACTCCTCAGTAAAAGGCACATGACAGCCCTCTTGGAGTTTGCCAAAAGGAACCTAAATGACTCTCAGACCATGAGAAACAAGATTCTCAGGTCTGATGAAACCAAGATTGAACTCTTTGGCCTGAATGCCAGCGTCACATCTGGAGGATACCTGGCACCATCCCTATGATGACGCATGGTGGTGGCAGCATCAGCATCATGCTGTGAGGATGTTTTTCTGAGGCAGGGACTGGAAAACTAGTTAGGATTGAGGGAAAGATGAACGGAGCAAAGTACAGAGAGATTCTTGATGAAAACCTGCTCCAGAGTGCTCAGGACCTCAGATGGGGTGGAGGTTCACCTTCCAACAGGACAACGACCCTAACATGCTGATCAGACCTGTCTGCGTGCGCCATCACGCTCATTTTGATTTTGTCCACCCACACCTGACGCGATCAGGACACGCAGGTTGAAATATCAAAACTCTCTCTCTCTCTCAACCAATTATATTCATTTGAGGACAGGTCGATAAGAAAACATTTATGGCAATTTAGCTAGCTAGCTTGCTGTTGCTAGCTAATTTGTCCAGGGATATAAACATTGGTTTGTTATTTTACCTGAAATGCACAAGGTCCTCTACTCCGACAATTAATCCACAAATAAAAGGGTAAAACGGTTTGTTTTCTAGTAATCTCTCCTCTTTCAGGTTTCTTCTTCTTCTTTGGACCTTATATGGCAGTTGGCAACCTATTTTAAGGTGCATTACCACTACCGACTCGACTGGAGTGTGGACCTCAGTTCATCTTTCAATCACCCACGTGGGTATATGCTCCTAAAAACCAATGAGGAGATAGGAGAGGCGGGACTTGCAGAGCATTAAGCATCACAAATAGAACCACATTCTATTTTAGAGCCGGTCCACACAGACACGCGTGAGCAGTGTGAGTGCAATGATGAGAGTGTGAGTCCAATCTCGCAACCTTACAGTTAACTAGTCCAACGCTCTAACGACCTGCCTCTCTCTCGTTGTACTCCACAAGGAGACTGCCTGTTACGCAAATGTAGTAAGCCAAGGTAAATTGTTAGCTAGTATTAAACTTATCTTATAAAAAACAATCAATCATAATCACTAGTTAACTACACATGGTTGATGATATTACTAGATATTATCTAGTGTGTCCTGCGTTGCATATAATCTGACTGAGCATAGAAGCATACAAGTATCTAAGTATCAGAAGCAGGCGCGTAAACATTCATTCAAACAGCACTTTAGTGCGTTTTGCCAGCAGCTCTTTGTTGTGCGTCAAGCATTGCGCTGTTTATGACTTCAAGCCTATCAACTCCCGAGATGAGGCTGGTGTAACCGAAGTGAAATGGCTAGCTAGTTAGCACGCGCTAATAGCGTTTCAAACGTCACTTGCTCTGAGCCTTCTAGTAGTTGTTCCCCTTGCTCTGCATGGGTAACGCTGCTTCGAGGGTGGCTGTTGTTGTTGTGTTGCTGGTTCGAGCCCAGGGAGGAGCGAGGAGAGGGACGGAAGCTATACTGTTACACTGGCAATACTAAGGTGCCTATAGGAACATCTAATAGTCAATGTTAATGAAATACAAATGGTTTAGAGGGAAATAGTCCTATAATTCCTATAATAACTACAACCTAAAACTTCTTACCTGGGAATATTGAAGACTCATGTTAAAAGGAACCACCAGCTTACATATGTTCTCATGTTCTGAGCAAGGAACTTAAATGTTAGCTTTCTTACATAGCACATATTGCACTTTTACTTTCTTCTCCAACACTTTGTTTTTGCATTATTTAAACCAAATTGAACATGTTTCATTATTTACTTGAGGCTAAATTGATTTTATTGATGTATTATATTAAGTTAAAATAAGTGTTCATTCAGTATTGTTGTTATTGTCATTATTACAAATACATGTTAAAAAAATCGGGCGATTAATCGGTATCGGCGTTGAAAATAATCATAATCGGTCGACCTCTAGTAAGCACACAGCCAAGACAACGCAGGAGTGGCTTCTTGACAAGGCTCTGAATGCCCTTGAGTGGCCCAGCCAGAGCCTGGACATGAACCCGATCGAACATCTCTGGAGAGACCTGAAAATAGCTGTGCGGCAACGCTCCCCATCCAACCTGACAGAGAGGATCTGCAGAGAAGAATGGGAGAAACTCCCCAAATACAGGTGTGCCAAGCCCTAGAAGACTTGATGCCCTCTTCCAAAGGTGTTTCAACAAAGTACTGAGTAAAGGCTCTGAATACTTATATATTTTAGTTTAAATTTCTAAAAATCTGTTTATGCTTTGTCATTATGGGGAATTGTGTATAGATTGATGAGGGGGAAAAAACTATTAAAATCCATTTTAGAATACGGTTGTATGGTAACAAAATGTGGAAAAAGTAAATGGGTCTGAATACATTCCGAATTGGGTGTTTGTTTTATTTTATTTTACCTTTATTTAACTAGGCAAGCCAATGACAGCCTAGCGAATGCACTGTGTATTGGGTATATATAAAGTGTGTATGGTAATGTGAAACATTTCCATTATCGCCTGATCTTTACCTGCAGAATACGGTTGTAAGATGAATGACTTAGTCATTAAACATCGTCAGTCAGTGTCGGTTCAGATAGAGGGGAGTAGAACACTGCGTGAGTTGACAGGTGCTTGCTGGTCAGAGTTGGGATTTGGAACAATCTACAGCATCAAGCCTCAAACAAAAGTCCCATGTTCACAAGTCACCAGGCAGCTAGTGTGAAGTAGAAGAGCTAGTCTTTACATTTAGCTACTCTTGCCTCATACAGTAACACACTGTTACCACACTACTATACATTACCTAAAGTTTCCACTCCACTCTAACTCATGATAGATGTTCAGAACCGGCCAATAAACTCCACGCTCTTCTGTACAGTCCACTGTCAGCTAACATTCACAGTCTGGACAGTTCTGCTTTTGTCTATCAGGGACATCTAGAAATCAAACAGAATGACCCGTATTGACCCTAGTCCCAGGTCAGAGGGGAACTGGGGTTAGAGATCGTCAACTATTGTAGCTACTGCTGGTTGTGTAGCTGCAGACACCACAGGCCATATAAAATGTGTTTTAATTGCATATTACATGGGAATAATGTAATCCTATGTTACAGTTTTCACATTATTTTGAAGCGCTCTACTTTAGTGAGAATTGAATCCAGAAACAACTTGTTAATCCTTGTTCTGGTTGCTAGCGGTGATTGCACAACAACAAGAACATGTTTGTTACCTCTAACATGCGTGTCACTACTCACCACAAGAGAAAGTAAACCATATGTTACACCTGGGGAGTGACTTTAGGCTACTATTCAACCCCCTGTCACATCTGAAATATCAGTGTCATTTACCGCCTCCCCATCCTGTTGGTTGGAGTGTGGTCCCTGTGGGCCAGGCCTACAGTCAGTCACAGACTTCACAGAGCACCAACACCAGCTGTAGTCCACAACCAGCCAGCCTCTGGTGCAAGATGGAATGTGCTGTAAGCAAAGGGCAACCTGTCATTAGGGATCCAGGTGAAACGTCTTAAACCTGACCTTAAACATGACATTTCGTGAATCACTCAAATGAAACCAAATTAGGGTTTACCGGCGCTGTTCTGCGGATGGGAAGGCTACATATTTTGACATTAAATGTTGCCTGTTTTGAGTAAATGGGATAAAATGAAAACCAGGTTTTGTTTGAGTTTGCTTTGTGTAAAAGGAGTTTAACCCCTGCCATTGGTTCACCTACTGCAGTATGTCACTGTCACAATAACATAGCTCGAACACACAGGCGTTTGCAATTTTAGTGTGAGCTCATCATCGTCTAGAATGGCAAAGTTGTCACAGGGGTTTTCTGAGGTGAAAAATGCTTCAGCCCCTTGAGTATTTTTACATGGCGATGACTGAGAAGCATATATCGATTTCCACACGGTTTAAATCATTTAACAACAGACACAGCATTTCAGCGAGGAGAGGTGATATGAATGTCTCCTGTTGCAGGTTTTTATGGACTGTCTTCTAAAGGAGTCTTTCGTGAGTGTGAATCCAAGGCCTATGAAACATGAGTTTCCATGTATTCTGTCCTACAGTGGGTTGATGAAATGACACCAGATGGAGAATTAGGGAGTATGCCTGAGTTTCTCCCTCAGAAACTCAGCAGGCTGTTTCTCATAGTTAACGGCTTATATTTTTCCACCTTACATAAGATGATGTCCTCTCACACTGTCGACGACTGGTATTATTAAGATCAGATGACCAAATGATTTATTTTTAGGATTTTGTACTTACATAGTTATTGTAGTTACATAGTTATTACTGCAGTATTTGCTGTAGGTAGGTGTTACCTTTCTCACCTACACACTCTGTCCCACAATGACGTACTTACGCTTGGTTCCTAATGGAACCCTATTCCCTATGTAGTGCACTACAGGTCCTATGGGACCTGGTCAAAAGTAGTGCACTGTAATAGGGGATAGGGTGCCAGTGTTTGTTTAGTTGACGCTGTTGTGAAGTGAATGCAGCTAAGAGAAAGTGAAATGGTCCCTGCATTCTTTCACGTAGCCGTTAAACATCCAGGTTCAGCTATAGAAACAGGCCCCTATAAACAGAGGCTCTAAACAGTCTACTCCACTATGTTCCCCTGTAGAAGCATCTCCAACCCTCTGAGAAGCAGAGTGAGAATCCCCAGGACAGAAGTTAGGCCTACCTCAAGAGCACTCTGCTTTATGAGTGGTGATGATAGAGCTGGTAAATTACTATCTCTCTACTGTGGTGATGGATGAACCCAATGCAGCCACACAATGTGACTGTGACTAATATACACACACTACTGGCCCAGGGAGTCTCTTTCTCTGTAGGCCCTTTCAGAGGTGTGTGTGTATGTGTGCGTGTGCGTGTGTGAGTGGGGGGCTCTTGCCTTTCAGAACAGAGTCACATTATCCCAGTCTGCCTGCGGGAAGGAGAGAGGAGTGGGGGGTTGTTGTGAGGAGTGGGGGGTGTTGTGAGGAGTGGGGGGGGGGGGGTGTTGTGAGGAGTAGAGAGGTGTTGTGAGGAGTGGGGGGTGTTGTGAGGGGGTGTAATGAGGAGTGGGGGGGTGTCGCTAGGAGTAGGGTGGTGTTGTGAAGAATGGGGGGTGTCGTGAGGAATGGGGGGTGTCATTGCGTCTCAGGGCATTCTACTGAATGCATCAAAGGGGAACAAAGGACAATAAATATGTGCGTGCACGTATGTGAGCGTAAGTGTGTGCATGTGTGTGAGATAGGGGGAGAAATGGGGGCGGTGGGGGTTGGCATGGGCGGTATTCCTTAAGCAATGACGTAGAGGCGGGGAAATTAGGGCACCCACACCACACAGCTCCGTCTATTATTGCCATTTCTTTGTCAGGGATGCTTCTCTGAGCCCTGAACCTACAGTGGCAGAGCTGCACTTATCAAGTATGCTCATGTGTTTGGGTTATTTTGGCTTTCTACCAAGATGAGCTAACACAATCCAGGTGGACACAGAGTTGGTAAATATTTGAACTTTAGAAGCTTCATTTAGTTACATGCTTCATAATTGCATAGTCATTCAGCCACTCAGCAGTTTGTGTTCAGGCATATTCCGTCATGTGTTTCCACTCACAAAGACGTGAAACGTATTTCCATGGTATGCACCAGTCTAATTCTCTCTATAGGCTATATACATATAAATGTATGCACATGCTGGTTGTTTTTTCCACCACATTCCGCTTGCTGTTAATTTTTCTACAGGGTAGTGTTACTTAAATTGTAAACCATTAGCCTGCCCTGCAAACCTCCTGCCATGAATTCAGGCCTATTTTGTTTTGTGCAGGTGGACTTCTTCCAAGCGGCCTTCACATAAATGTTGTGAGTGAAGCGTAGCTGGCCTCTCTCTATGTGCAGGAGAGCAGAAGTGCTGGAGGCACTATTGATGACCCAATGGCAATGTCAGTAGGGGATACACTTAAAGAGGACATATGAAGAGAGCGAAAGAGAGAGGATGAAAGGCTAAATAAAAGGGGAATTGAAAACCATTAAGGCCTGTTTGGTTCTTTTTAAAAACATGAACATTTTCCATCTGGCGAAAGTATGCACAGAGGCTATGGTTTCTGAGCTGGTCTCCACTCTGGCCTCCTAACCGGGAAAGAGGAAGTGGGATTTACACATACGACGTGGAGTTTATTTTCAGGGCTCCCACTCTTGAAATAGGCCATTTCTAATAATTACATACAGAGCTGTGTGAATTCTTCACATAGTTTCTTCACACAAACACACACATACAGTTGAAGTCGGACGTTTACATACATTGAAGCAACATCTCAAGACATCAGTCAGGAAGTTAAAGCTTGGTCGCAAATGGGTCTTCCAAATTGACAATGGCCCCAAGAATACTTCCACAGTTGTGGCAAAATTGCTTAAGGACAACAAAGTCAAGGTATTGGAGTGGCCATCACAAAGCCCTGACTCAGTTACACCAGCTCTGTCAGGAGGAATGGGCAAAAAGTCACCCAACTTATTGTGGGAAGCTTGAGGAAGGCTACCCGAATCGTTTGACCCAAGTCAAACAATTTAAAGGCAATGCTACCAAATATGAATTCAGTGTATGTACACTTCTTACCCACTGGGAATGTGATGAAAGAAATAAAAGCTGAAATAAATAATTCTCTCTAGTATTATTCTGACATTTAACATTCTTATTATAAAGTGGTGATCCTAACTGACCTAAAACAGGGACTTTTTACTTGGATTAAATTTCAGGAATTGCGAAAAACTTAAATGTAGTTTAAATGTATTTAGCTAAGGTGTATGTAAACTTCTGACTTAAACTGTAGACATTGGCTACACTGAATCATTCTCTCCCTAGCTACCCACTATCCTGGTTCTAGTCCTTCTTCAGCATTATGGCCTCTTACAGTAAGTCTGCTTTAAAAAATAGAACCCTTACTGGACCAATAGAGAAAGACACGAGTGTGTGTTGTCACGGATCCCTCTGGAACTTTCATTGCGCACACCTGGCCCCTATTCCCACTGATTGAATTTGTATATATGTGCCGTTTTTTCACCATGGTGCTGTCGATTATTGTTATTATGTCCGTTGGTGCGTGTCAGTGCCTGTGCTGTGTGTTTTTGTCACATGAGTTAACGCTGGAGAGACAAATTAGGTACGGGGAGTAAAACATTTAATAAAGAACGGACAGGGAACAAGACAGGAACAGTGTCAGCATACAAGAAAACAAAGACAAAAAACAATCAATGTAGAAGTGGGGAACAGAGCTGGGGAACTGACAAATATAGGGTAGGTAATAACAGGTGATGAGTGAGTCCAGGTGAGTTCAATATCACTGATGTGCTTGACGAGAGAAGGCAGGTGTGCGTAATGAATGATAGGAGTGCGTGATGCAGGGCAGCCTGGCACGCTCAATCGCCAGTGGGGGCGTGGGGGGGGGGGGGGGGGGGGGGTGAGCGAAAGCAGACGTGACAGTTTTGGCCTTTCGTGCCCTTGTGGATTGCGCAGATGATTACGGGTCTTGTCTTGTGTGATAGTCATTATGCGCTAGGTTTATTTATTCGAGGTACTCCTTGCTCTTTTGTTTGGGTTTCAACCCTGTGTTTTTGTTATGTGTTTGTTTAGTCTTCGTCCCCGTGCCTTTACACGGCACGCCGTAATTTGGGGCTTAATAAAAACTCCTATTACGCATTCCTGCGCCTGTCTCCCGAATCCATTCATACCAACGTGACAGAATTGAGGGAGACAGCGGGAATGGCCCATCTGATGCAGCGACTGGTCCGTCGCTTGGTCCGTCGCTGTCATGCACGTCGATCCAGAGCCTCCCAAACATGCTCAATGGGTGACATGTCTGGTGAGTATGTAGGCCATGGAAGAACTGGGACATTTTCAGCTTCCAGGAATTGTGTACAGATCCTTGCGACATGAGGACGTGCATTATTATGAATGGTATGACAATGGGCCTCAGTATCTTGTCCCTGTATCTCTGTGCATTCCAATTGCCATCGATAAAATGCAATTGTGTTCGTTGTCCGTAGCTTACAGCAAAAATTATATTTTTGTACATATGGAACATTTCTGGGATCTTGAGACATGTGACCAACACTATACACGTTGTGTTTATATTTTTGTTCAGTATAGACGTACTGTGTTGCGTCCAGTTGTTGTGACACCAAGGGTAGGCAAGGGTCATTCAGGGGACTCTCCATAACATAAGCTGTGCTTTGTGTCATTTGGGTGTTTCTGTACTTTGTGCTGTGTGTCATTTGGGTGTTTCTGTACTTTGTGCTTTGATACACATTGATTGGATCTGCTGACTTCCAACATTCTTTTTCTGTTGAAACATCATAAAAGACTGGGGGAATAGAACAGTGCAGGTCAGGAACAGGAAAGTTCTGAAGGAGGAAGGCCTGTTTACAATATCCTGGAGGTTATCTGATGGATAATGTGTGGTCATAAAGAAGGAACAAGGTTAAGAACTGAAACAGAACACATGGTTCAATCTGAATAGGTAGCAGTAAAGTATACCTGGTTTAGTCACTTTAAAGGCATTGCAATTGTTGTTTTGACGTTTAGAGCCAACCAAAATGGTTGTTACAACCTTATAATAGCCCAATGAATTGAATTGGCAACTGCCCTTGTTATTTCACTGTTCCATCTAATCTACTGTATGTATGGTGGTCAGGCTGCCCTACCTCTGGCTCTCTGTCACCACACACGCATGCGCACGCGCACACACACACACACACACACACACACACACACACACACACACACACACACACACACACACACACACACACACACACACACACACACACACACACACACACAGCTTACTGTATAGTCATCATCAGGCTGTTCTACCTCTGGCTGTCTCAGGGATGTTTATTGTAGGAGTTGCTCTGAGGTATGACGTGGTGTAGGGACTATAAAATACATTCACATTTATTTTGCCTGATTTTGTTTATTTATTTTTTTACCAGGTTTCTGTTTTTTCAGGTTTTCGCTCTCAAAATCACACTTTGTTATCAGTAAAACAACCAAATGGAATGTTCTACGTCCAGAACAATGTTTAAACCACATCAAGAGACAATTTTTTAGGTCTGGCAAAAATGGAAGACATTTCAATTTTGGGGGAACAACCCTTTAATGCAAGTGCACATCAGGAAGAGACCATTGTTTGGTTCAAGGGATTCCTTGGCATTTTGGCAATGAGGCCATTTTACCATTCATCTAACTCTGGGGAAGTAGATAAAGGGCATCATTGCCAAAATCACGAAGTATCCCTTTAAGTGGCGTTGCTGTAGTGCTCATGTGATTGCAGAGCTTGCAAAACAAATTGCCACTTGGTTTGATGAAAATAATCTTAATATTATTCTGCCAGGTAGGCTACTTTGTAGTCACAATTTAATTGAGAAGGTTTTTAGGAAAGGCTTTCCATCTCCATCAAAAGAAAGTGATCATTTGCATTATCGCTAACGGCTACACAAATTATAGACATAAGCAAGCACTGCACACATAGACACAGACAGGGGCATTCCTGTGCCATTTCAGAAAGTTGCATTAAAACACAAGTCACTGATGCATTTTGTTCATTTCTTATATTCAGTGTCGGTAATACCGGCTGTTCTAGCTGGCTAGCTAAATGCTAAACGAGCGCATTGCCAACATTTTATACGGTCTCGGAACTAAAGGATTTGCAGGACAGACATCCCAGCTCATAAAGTTATACAAGTAACAAAATGCTACTCACAGTTTGCTGCACGCACAAAACATATATTAGACAGCTAGGCTCTTGATTCATGAGGGGATTCTCTGCTGTTACCAAGCGAATAGCTAAGTAGCTATTAAATTAGCAAAGCAAATGCACAACTGCAGAGCATTTAGCACATTTTAGATAGTTAACTTAATAGTTATAAGATATCTAGCTGGCAAACATTTAGTTGTGAATTCCATACTGTACCTAGATCACCTGGCGCATGCTGCACAACAGTGCTGCACAACACACTCACAAGGCTCCGGTTACTCGTCGTTGTGTGCTTGTAAACAAACACCATGTGACAGGGGACTACCGGTAAGCTTCATAATGAACAATTACAGTGGCTTGCGAAAGTATTCACCCCCCTTGGTATCTTACAACCTGGAATTAAAATATTTTCTTGGGGGGGGGGGGGGGGGGGGGTTGTATCATTAGATTTACACAACATGCTTACCACTTTGAAGATACAACATATTTTTTATTGTGAAACAAACAAGAAATAAGACCAAAAAAAAACAGAAAACTTGATTGTGCATAACTATTCACCCCCCCCAAAGTCAATACTTTGTAGGGCCACCTTTTGCAGCAATTACAGCTGCAAGTCTAAGGGTATGTCTCTAAAAGCTTGGCACATCTAGCCACTGGGATTTTTACCCATTCTTCAAGGCAAAACTGCTCCTGCTGCTTCAAGTTGGATGGGTTCCGCTGGTGTACAGCGATATTTAAGTCATACCACAGATTCTCAATTGGATTGCGGTCTGGGCTTTGACTAGGCCATTCCAAGACATTTAAATGTTTTCCCTTAAACCACTTGAGTGTTGCTTTAACAGTATGCTTAGGGTCATTGTCCTGCTGGAAGGTGAACCTCCGTCCCAGTCTCAAATCTCTGGAAGACTGAAACAGGTTTCCCTCAAGAATTTCCCAGGATTTAGCGCCATCCATTGTTGGACAAATTATGATAATGCCATGTTAATGTAAGAGCTGTTTGAAAAGACCGCCTGAAATGTCAGCCTGTTTTGGTTGAATGGAGTTTTGGCCTGCCTGGTGACATCACCAGGTGGGACATTGGTTATTAAACCAATAAGAAAGCGAGTTCCAAACCTCTCCGTCAATAACAGCTAGTTTTCAGTTTTCCCTCCCCACTCAGACCACTTCCAGGCAGCCCTAGCAGAATTCTTGCTTGAGAATTTGCTCCTTGCTAAGATGCTATTTTTGATCATTTTTGACCATTTTAATTGAAAATAATCACAGTAAGGTACTTAATTGTTACCCAACCAAGAAAACAAAAACTAACTAACATTGGTTAGTATAGCAAGTTGGGCTCAATTTCAGCAGGGGTAACAAAGTTTCAGACAAAACAACTTACATACACTAACACAACATTAAACAAAACAATAGACAGATGTAAGTACAACAATTACATATTACGTTAAAAAAACAGCTGTCCTAAAGACAATTACACTCTTCTATGATATTTATATCGATCAAGTGTTTAAACTCCACCAACGCATTTTTAAATGCTCTGGAGAGATTTCCAGGACCACAGAGCTGAGTAACTAAAACTATTAAGATAGGCCTGAGGACAGGTGTACTGCCCCCTCCCTTCCTCCATCCTCTCCTCCCAAAACAAGGCTGGTGGCAGCAGCCTTTGGTCTGTGTGATTTCCCCTCTCCCACCTCTCCCCCTGTATGAATGGTGGTCATTGTGTAGGCAGGCCTTTTCACCCATTGCAGTCAGTGGGCTCTGTGTCTGCTCTGTCTGCTGGTGACAAGCTTATGTCTGCTGCTGTCCACTCCATGAGGGTCAGAGGGGGGGTGGATAGGAGAAGGCGGAGAGAGGGAGCAGAAAAGAAAGACTGAGGAAGGCAGAGAGACAGCAAGACAGTGTTCCACTCCACCCAGAGAAAGAGAGAGAGAGATGACAGACCCCAAGGTTTGGTGTCATGGCAGGCCAGCTTATGGTTTTCTCTCTCTCTCTCTCTCTCTCTCTCTCTCTCTCTCTCTCTCTCTCTCTCTCTCCCTCTCTCTCTGTCTCTCTGTCTGTCTCTCATCTTGTGTTCCAAGTCTTGAATGTGAGGAAATCGAGGTTCCCCTCTTTCTATATCTTCCATCTGAAGCTTGCCTGTTTTTTTTATTGATGTTCTATCTAAGAGCCAGTTGCCATAAATACAGTAATAATTGTGATCCAGGAACAAGCCTTTTAATCGTTACTACTGGAATGTGTGTTCTTTTTACAACACAGAGGCAGGAGCAGTGCTATGGTAATATGGAGCCAGACGTTCCCTGTCCCCTGTGCACTCTTACTCTTTCCCCCTGCTAATAAGTGCATTCTTCGCCGAACACACAATTCTGCACGCTCACGCCACGGTTTGGTTTACACTCCACTAATAAATAACTCTTACCGTCCCCTAAATACCTCTTTAGTTTAATAACTATAGAAACTGTATGTTGGGATGACTTAGAAAGTGCACAGCTTGGTCAGATAGTTCCCTCAGCTACACCCAGAGCTCTACCGAACATGCTAATGTATTGTGAGAGTGGTTGGTGACTGTAAATTGGCTGAAGGGAGAAGTGATGGTGATGTTGAATATTTGATTTTATTTATTGTATTTTTTACCCCTTTTTCTCCCTAATTTTGTGATATCCAATTGGTAGTTACAGTCTTGTCCCATCGCTGCAACTCCCGTGCGGACTAGGGAGAGGCGAAGGTCGAGAGCCACGTGTCCTCCGAAACACAGTACCCCGCCAAGCCGCTTTCCTGGAAGCCAGCCGCACCAATGTGTCGGAGGAAACACCCTTTCCCGCTGGCGACCGAAGTCAGCCTGCATTTGCCCGGAGTCAAGGAGTCGCTAGAGCGCGATGGGACAAGGGGATCCCAGCCGGCCAAACCCTCCCCTAACCCGTATGACGCTTGGCCAATTGTGCACCGCCTCATGGGACTCCCGGTCATGGCCAGCTTCGACACAGCCCGAACCACGAACTGTATTGATGCCTCTAGCACTGACCGCTGCACCATTCAGGAGGCCGATGCTGAATAATTAACCAGTGGCCTTAACTGGGTGGGTTGCAGAGGTCCAGCTGCTATGTGGCCTCCCTCTCTCTGTCTCTGTTTCTACTCTCACCCTGTCAACAAGGGTGTCCCGCCTGTTGCTGTTAGTTACAGTTGAAGTCGGAAGTTTACCTACACCTTAGCCAAATACATTTAAACTCAGTTTTTCACAATTGCCTGACATTTAATCTTAGTATGTGTGTGTGTGTGTGTGTGTGTGTGTGTGTGTGTGTGCACATTTGAGATATGGTCATGGTTCGTTAATGATGTCCCCATCTATAGTTCACGACACAATTGGTCTAATCTCACCCTCAGTGCACCCTCAATGAGCATGGCCCCTGTGATGCAGATGCATGACATACAGTTGAAGTCGGAAGTTTACATACACCTTAGCCAAATACATTTAATTTTTTACAATTCCTGACCTTTAATCCAAGTAAAAATTCCCTGTTTTAGGTGAGATAGGATCACCACTTTATTTTAAGAATGTGAAATGTCCGAATAATAGTAGAGAGAGATTTATTTCAGCTTTTATTTCTTTCATCACATTCCCAGTGGGTCAGAAGTTTACATACACTCAATTAGTATTTGGTAGAATTGCCTTTAAATTGTTTAACTTGGGTCAAACATTTCAGGTAGCCTTCCACAAGCTTCCCACAATAAATTGGGTGAATTTTGGCCCATTCCTCCTGACAGAGCTAGTGTAACTGAGTCAGGTTTGTAGGCCTCCTTGCTCGCACACACTTTTTCAGTTCTGCCCACAGATTTTCTATAGGGTTGAGGTCAGGGCTTTGTGATGGCCACTCCAATACCTTGACTTTGTTGTCCTTAAGCTGTTTTGCCACAACTTTGGAAGTATGCTTGGGGTCATTGTCCATTTGGAAGACCCATTTGTGACCAAGCTTTAACTTCCTGACTGATGTCTTGAGATTTTGCTTCAATATATCCACATAATTTTCCTGCCTCATGAAGCCATCTATTTTGTGAAGTGCACCAGTCTCTCCTGCAGCAAAGCACCCCCACAACATGATGCTGCCACCCCTGTTCTTCAAGGTTGGGATGGTGTTCTTCAGCTTGCAAGCCTGTCCCTTTTTCCTCCAAACATAACGATGGTCATTATGGCCAAACAGTTCTATTTTTGTTTCATCAGACCAGTGGACATTTCTCCAAAAAGTACGATCTTTGTCTCCTTGTGCAGTTGCAAACCGTAGTCTGGCTTTTTTATGGTGGTTTTGGAGCAGTGGCTTCTTCCTTGCTGAGCGGCCTTTCAGGTTATGTCGATATAGGACTTGTTTTACTGTGAATATAGATACTTTTGTACCTGTTTCCTCCAGCATCTTCACAAGGTCATTTGCTGTTGTTCTGGGATTGATGTGCACTTTTCGCACCAAAGTACATTCATCTCTAGGAGACAGAACGCGTATCCTCCCTGAGCGGTATGATGGCTGCGTGGTACCATGGTGTTTACTCTTGCGTACTATTGTTTGTAAAGATGAACGTGGTTCCTTCAGGTATTTGGAAATTGCTCCCACGGATTAACCAGACTTGTGGAGGTCTATAATCTTTTTTTGAGGTCTTGGCTGATTTCTTTTGATTTTCCCATGATGTCAAGCAAAGAGCCACTGAGTTTGAAGGTAGGCCTTGAAATACATCCCAGGTACACCTCCAATTGACTCAAATGATGTCAATTAGCCTATCAGAAGCTTCTAAAGCCATGACATAATTTCTGGAATTTTCCAAGCTGTTTAAAGGCACAGTCAACTTAGTGTATGTAAACTTCTGACCCATTGGAATTGTGATACAGTGAATTAGAAGTGAAATAATCTGTCTGTAAACAATTGTTGGAAAAATGACTTGCGTCATGCACAAAGTAGATGTCCTAACCGACTTGCCAAAACCTATAGTTTGTTAACAAGAAATTTGTGGAGTGGTTGAAAAACTAGTTTTCATGAATCCAACCTAAGTGTATGTAAACTTCCGACTTCAACTGTACATACTATCAGCACTATCAGCAGTTCAAGTCCGAGAACAGATCGATGGGTGGGTCGCTTGACCTTTCAGATATAGCCACACCCTTATTGTCTGAGTGTCACCACCAGGCACATACACTATCTGGAACAATAGAGGGACATCTGTAGTACAGTACTAGTCAAAAGTTTGGACACACCTACTCATTCCAGGGTTTTTCTTTATTTTTACTATTTTCTACATTGTAATAGTGCTAACATCAAAACTATGAAATAACACACATGGAATCATGTAGTAACCAAAAAAGTGTTAAACATATCAAAATCTATTTTATAATTGATATTCTTCAAAGTAGCTACTCTTTTCCTTGATGACAGGTTTGCACACTCTTGGCATGCTTTCAAACAGCTTGGAATGCATTTAAATTCACAGGTGTACCTTGTTTTAAAATGTATTTGTGGAATTTCTTAATGCGTTTGAGCCAATCAGTTGTGTTGTGACAAGGTAGGGCTGGTATACAGAAGATAACCCTATTTGGTAACAGACAAAGTCCATATTATGGCAAGACCAACTCAAATAAGCAAAGAGAAACGACAGTCCATCATTAATTGAAGACACGAAGGTCAGTCAATGCGGAACATTTGAAGAACTTTGAAAGTTTCTTCAAGTGCAGTCGCAAAAACCTTCATGCGCTATAATGAAACTGTCTCTTATGAGGACCGCCACAGGAAAGGAAGACCCAGAGATATCTCTGCTGCAGAGGATAAGTTCATTAGAGATACCAGCCTCAGAAATTACAGCCCAAATAAATGCTTCACAGAGTTCAAGTAACAGACACAGCACAACATCAACTGTTCAGAGGAGACTGTGTGAATCAGGCCATGGTCGAATTGCTGCAAAGAAACCACTACTGAAGGACACCAATAAGAAGAAGAGACTTAGACCATTGGAAATCTGTCCTTTAGTTTGATGAGTCCAAATTTGAGATTTTTGGTTCCAGCCACCGTGTCTTTGTGAGACGCAGAGTAGGTGAATGGACATCTGCATGTATGGTTCCCTCCTGGTAGCATGGAGGAGGAGGTGTGATGATGTGGGGGTGCTTTGCTGGTGGCACTGTCTGTGATTTATTTAGAATTCAAGGCACACTTAACCAGCATGGCTACCACAGCATTCTGCAGCTATTTGACCAAGGAGAGTGATAGAGTGCTGCATCAATCAACCGACCTCAACCTAATTGAGATGGCTTGGGATGAGTTGTACAGCAGAGTGAAGGAAAAGCAGCCAACAAGTGCTCAGCATATATGGGAACTCCTTCAAGACTGTTGGAAAAGCATGAAGCTGGTTGAGAGAATGCCAAGAGTGTGCAAAGCTGTCATCAAGGCAAAGGGTGGATAATTTGAAGAATCTGAAATATAATTTGTTTAACACTTTTGATTTGTTTAACACTTTTTTGGTTAGTACATGATCCAATATGTGTTCTTTCATAGTTGTGATGTCTTCACTATTATTTTTACAATGTAGAAAATAGTACAAATAAAGAAAAACCCTTGAATGAGTAGGTGTGTCCAGTCTTTGACTGGTACTGCCAATGGGAAGTAAGATCCCTGTCTGGTAATATGATAGCCATGACCATAATGTCATGTTAACTTGACTCCATCTGGTGAGAGGAGTATAACTGCAGCACATATCGCTTATCTTCATACCCACTGTTGCAGTTGTTTCAGTGGCATTGCTCAGCTCACTCTTTTTTGTCAGAGACTCACTGTCAGAGTAACCTATGGAGATGGCAGATGGCTTCCCACCAACACCCCACAACCTTCCATCCTTCCTCCCCACAGGCATCCACCGTAACACTTCATCCACCCTACCATCTTCCACCCTACTCCCTTTCTGCAGTCTTCCACACTACCACCTTCCAGGCTCCCACCCTCTCTCCCCTCCTTCACAGCCTTTGATGAATTACCAGATTTATCCGTCTTCCTCAGCGCTGCTGCAGGTCATGCTGGGGTTATTTTCTCTCTCTGTGTGTGAGTGAGTGTGTGTGAGTGTGTGTGTGAGTGTTTGCGCACCACATCGGTTCTGGAGAGGGAAGAGCCGTCTCTGGCAATGCCTGGGTCAACTCGAACAAACACAAAACACTGACAGCTAGAGAGCGAGAGAGTGTGTGAGTGACTGTGTGTGTGAGCTTCCGGCCGTTTCCTCCAGCCAACTCCAAAAATAACCCCCGCTAACAATATTTAATCCCCGGGCCGCCCACTCTCTGCTGGGGTGAAGTGGGGAGGTGCAGGCAGGCCTAGGTATTGTTCAAATTCAGGCTTAGTGGGTAATCTGGGTGGGGGGGCTAGCGGGAGCCTAGCATGGACTAGGGGCTGTTGGATGGAGAGAGGGGGATGACAGTGGGGTGAGGAGGTTAGAGGCTGTCCTACATGGTAGCCTGACTGATCCTGAACATCTCCTCTCTAACCGCCATGATAAACCTTTAATCTCTCACTCCGTCACGACACAGATCACCTTCTAACGGTCCCTTCATCAACCGGCCTGGGCCCAGATCAGATCTGTAGCCTAGTATGTGCTTTATCCTAAGCACATCCTATGTAATCTTTATTTAACTAGGCAAGTCAGTTAAGAACAAATTCTTATTTACAATGACAGCCTAGCAGGCAACAGTGGGTTAACTGCCTTGTTCGGGGGCAGACACATTTTTGACCTTGTCAGCTCGGGGATTCAATCCAGTAACCTTTCGGTTACTGGCCCAAAGCTCTAACCACTAGGCTACCTGCCGCCCCATGTAGCATATGTTGGCTAAAGCACATACAGGTCTGGGACCGGGCTATGCTAATCCCTGTGTGGGTGACTGCTGGTTTCTGTAACCATTGGAATATCCCCTTTATCATTGACTGTGTCATCACCCTGTTTTTAATTAGGCCAGCGATACTGTTACACGACAGCAGGTCATGTTGAAGCAGCGAAGGCTCTGCAACGTTATAAGTTGTTGTGGACTTGTAACGTGAGGCTGAGGTCAAAGAGGGTTCATCTAGATTGCTGTGTGAGATGTATCTCCAGGCATGGATATACATGTGTTTTTTTGCTCCAGGAGAAAACAGTGACCACTTTGATGATGTGATTGGGTTAGTGTCTTATAGAGAAGTCCTTTATCTAGATAAAGGACATCCAATCTAAATATAGGCAATTGAATAACCCAAGAAGTTAGATGTCTTATAGACTTTCTTGTTGTAACAATCTTGGTATAACAGTGGGGAAGATTGTGTAAAGTCAAGTGGTTTCCCACTATTGTTGGTGGAGATATGGTCTGATGAAGGTCAGCTGCCCGAAAGCTCTGTCACGCCCTGACCATAGAGAGCCTTTTTATTCTCTATTTTGGTTAGGTTGGGGTGTGACTAGGGTGGGTAATCTAGGTTGTTTTATATCTATGTTGGCCTGGTATGGTTCCCAATCAGAGGCAGCTGTTTATCGTTGTCTCTGATTGGGGATCATATTTAGGCAGCCATTTCCCTTCTGTGTTTTGTGGGATCTTGTTTTGAGTTAGTGCATGTAGCACCGCTGATGTTACGGTTCGTTGTTTGTTTCCTTTTGTTTTGTAAGTTTCACTAAAATAAAGATGTGGAACTCAGAGCACACTGCGCCTTGGTCCGTCTCTCCACACAGCTGTGACAAGCTCAGCTATATTAAGATGCATTTGCATCTGACTGGAAGTGTGCAGAGACTTTTTCCTGTTTCTCCAGCTTTGCCTTATGCCTCCAGCATCTTCACCAATCAGCTTTGGGTGTGCGGTAGATTCTGCCTATTGTCTACATTCCATGGTTTAAAAATCAACCTTGAAATGACTTGTCATGTGAGATAAATCAGATTTCTGTGATTTGATTGTTTAACTCTTGGCAGACATTGAACATATTTTATTACACCACTATTTTCATGATGTCTTTATATTGCCTTGTGACATGAATACCTCGTAAAGGCACATAAAAGCACCTTAATGGAACATGCTGGAACATTACTAGTCTGTGGTCAGGTCACCTCACATATTATATGATGATATTATCCGTTTAGTTGTTTTTACAGTGAACGACTCTAGCCTGTCACTGACAGAATTTGGCCTCAGCTGACCATGACCATGAGATGCTGGCCCATGTTGACTCCAATGCTGTTGTTTCAAGTTGGCTGGATGTTCTTTTGGGTGGTGAACCATTCTTGATACACATGGGAAACCATTGAGCGTGAAAAACCCATCAGCTTTGCAGTTCTTGACACAAACCGGTGAGCCTGGCACCTACTACCAGTGGTGATTTTAGCATGTAAATCTTAGTTGGGCAAACTAAAAAAACATGTTTTTTTTATGCATGCCAGCAAAGCCACTACACAACAACAGTAAACAATGCATTAATTGCACTATAACGGTGACAAACGGTGCCCACAAACTGTTAGGGCCTTCATAAAGCTGTCCCAACAGCAGAGCTTTCTTTTCAGCACCATGGATTGAATCCTTACCACTGCTACACCTGGCTATCAGCTGAGCCTTGTCTGGCAGCGAAACAGTTCTTCAGCTTCATTTACTGCCTTAAAGCATCGTTGATATGGCTGACTTGTAAAACAAATGTGGTTTCTACTGACAATTGAGATGTACAAACTATTCCATAAGGGGACGACGAGCGGATAAAAGGAAAGCCGTAATTCAGATTAAGACATTAATGAGCGAGCTAGGACGAATGTAGTCAACATAACTATTTGTTGAGCACTTTTGAAATGTACAGCGACAGAATTCAGAACATCGACCGTTAGTACCGTAATCTCCCTGTACACCAAGTCAGAACCGTAGGATAAATAAAGGCGGCATATAAGCAGACAATGAAGGCGCTTACATTATTCAATGATTACATTTCTCTAAAATAGGCTAAAGGCTACATGTTCACCACCAAGTCATAACAGTAGGCTAAGTTATGAGGGGGGGAAAGCGACCAAATTATCAGGGTGACGCACATGGGATAATAACAGCTTACTACACAACACTCACTTAGTATTACTTTCTTAGCTACAGTATACATATCTCCAAGGCATATTACATCATTTTTGCAGCAGCATGCAAGACATTTTTGGACTCACTTTGTTGTGCTGTGCTCACTTGAAACAGGAAGGTGGTGCGGCGGTCCTTCTTGTGGGCAAATTTTGTCATCAAACTTTGTCATTAAAGTCTGGCATTCTCTGGATTTATGGTGCTTTCAAGACAACTGGGAACTTGGGAAAAAACAAGGTTGAATCATGACGTCAGTGATCTTTAGGTTGGAGCTAGAGGCCAGAGTTCCCGACTTGGAATTCCGAGTTGGATGACTGTTCAAAACGTATTTTCCCAGTTGGAGCTCATTTTTTTCTGAGTTCCCAGTTGTCTTGAACTCACTGAAGTCTGAGATTTCCCAGTTCCGAGTTTCCAGTTGTTTTGAACGCGGCAGAAGTCCTTCTGGATTGACAGCATGGCCAATGTATTCAACCTTTTCTGGCCCATGGCATGTGAATGTTTATGCTTTTAAGCTTGGAAAAGAGACCCTTAAACCCAGACTTGGACCACAAACCTACTCCACTGAATAGCAGGCTAGTGATTGCTTTGCAACGCTTGCAGTTAGCCACTGATTCCTTCCAAACCACTCATTGTTGAATTTGCGATTTCCAACTTGTTTTCTAATGTTTATGGCCCGTGATTCATGACGATGACCGCTTGTCTAGCTTGCTAGCTCAGATTTTGAAAGTATGATGTTGACATGATCAGTCCAATCAAAGTTACTGTAGATAGAACGTGATTTGACGTCATTTTATCTGTTGCCATTGACCTTGAGCCTTCTTGGATTGGCACTTATAATGTAACTCTATGGCAGCACCCAAGAGCCTTGAATTGTTTTGCTCTCCCCATAGATATGCAGTGACGTAGTGTCCCCATGAGTGACAGAACTCAACTAGAGAATATTACAAAAACCTACTCTCTGTATTTTCCGCTGGCTGCCCCACCACCACAGAAACACTGAGCTAGGCTGAAGCACCCGCAATTTGGAGCTGCCTTACTCAAGAAAGCATTAAAGAGACCATGTTTGTATGCGGCTTTGTTAACGCATTTTTTTTTTACATAGTTTGCAAATTGATATGTGACACGTATTAATGACAAAATAACATGCAACACAGGCAACAACAAAAAAAGCTAAACAGGCGGGGCTCTGCCCACATACACAATCCTTGTCTCAATTGAGTCAAGGCTTAAAAATCCTTCTTTAACCTGTCTCCTCCCCTTCATCTACACTGATTGAAGTGGATATAGCAATTCACATCAATAAGGGATCATAGCTTTCGTCTGGATTCACCTGGTCAGTCTATGTCATGGAAAGAGCAGGTGTCCTTAATGTTTTGTACACTCAGTGTATAGGGTGGTACTTGTAGTGCAGAATAGAGGACATCTTTTTTGTATTAGCGCTTTAATGTGTGTAGCCTTTTTTGAGAAGCTCCAGGTTCTGTAGGCCATCTGGGCAACTGTATGTCCTGTCCTCCTGTCATCCCTCTATCATCCTCCTCTTCTTTCCCTCCATTCCCGTTATTTCCCCGCCTATCGTCTGGCTCTGTCTCCCTCCTTATGGTCTGTACTGTCTGTCCGTCTTTGGGACTCCCTCCCGAAATGTTTACCCCTCTCCCTCCTATTTCTTGGGCTTTACATGAAAGGTTTCTACCTGCCTTTGTCTCTCTCTTTTTACTGTCTCTCCCACTCGCTCTCTCACTCGCTCTCTCTATCTCTCTCTCTATCGCTCTCTCTATCGCTCTCTCTATCTCTCTCTCTATCGCTCTCTGTGAGGGATAGTAAAGCACTGTGTGCCATCAACTAAAGACCACCATGCATGTCCACAGGCATCCTTGATTTAAACTGACTCCGGCTCCGGAGTGGAGAACGTTGCTAAGGCTGCTGATGCCAGAGGGCAGTTTTGAGCTCCCAGTTAGAGGCTGTTAGAGAGAGACTAGGACTGGGAGGGAGAGGGAGAGTGGCTGGGCTTAGGCTGGCCTGCCAAACAGCCATAGGGCTCTCACAGAGGTGAAGGCTACTGGAGTGTACACTCACTGTGCCACATCGTGTCCATTTTCCCCTCATTTTATGTCCCAGTGTGCTGTCCACCGTACTGGCTGTACATATCTGTACATATCATAAGCCTTTCTGACTGTACTGTTATATTGTCTTCTCCCTAATCCCAAATTTCCTCCTGTAATTCATCGGTACAGTTACATATTGCAATATAATTTTTGGGATGATTTATATCGACATTTGTAAAAACATTTCTAATAATAATACTTATTCTACTGTAGGTAGCGTTAGTTAGTGCAAGTTGGTTGTACCTGCGGCGAAACATTTTCATCGTGTAGCTAGCTTGTTCTCCATCTTCTTTTTAATTAGTGAGCCAACATGTTTTCAGCAATTTCATTTCCCACTCTTATTTCCCCTCGTTTTGTCCAATCAAATCAAATGTAATTAGTCACATGCGCCGAATTCAACAGGTGTAACTTACAGTAAAATGCTTACTTACGAGCCCCTAACATACTATGCTGTTGAAAAAAAAATATGGATAAGAACAAGAGGTAAAAGTAACAAGTAATTAAAATCAAATCAAATCAAATTTTATTTGTCACATACACATGGTTAGCAGATGTTAATGCGAGTGTAGCGAAATGCTTGTGCTTCTAGTTCCGACAATGCAGTAATAACCAACAAGTAATCTAACTAACAATTCCAAAACTACTGTCTTATACACAGTGTAAGGGGATAAAGAATATGTACATAAGGATATATGAATGAGTGATGATACAGAGCAGCATAGGCAAGATACAGTAGATGGTATCGAGTACAGTATATACATATGAGATGAGTATGTAAACAAAGTGGCATAGTTAAAGTGGCTAGTGATACATTTATTACATAAGGATACAGTCGATGATATAGAGTACAGTATATACGTATGCATATGAGATGAATAATGTAGGGTAAGTAACATTATATAAGGTAGCATTGTTTAAAGTGGCTAGTGATATATTTACATAATTTCCCATCAATTCCCATTATTAAAGTGGCTGGAGTTGAGTCAGTGTCAGTGTGTTGGCAGCAGCCACTCAATGTTAGTGGTGGCTGTTTAACAGTCTGATGGCCTTGAGAAAGAAGCTGTTTTTCAGTCTCTCGGTCCCAGCTTTGATGCACCTGTACTGACCTCGCCTTCTGGATGATAGCGGGGTGAACAGGCAGTGGCTCGGGTGGTTGATGTACTTGATGATCTTTATGGCCTTCCTGTAACATCGGGTGGTGTAGGTGTCCTGGAGGGCAGGTAGTTTGTGATGCGTTGTGCAGACCTCACTACCCTCTGGAGAGCCTTACGGTTGAGGGCGGAGCAGTTGCCATACCAGGCGGTGATACAGCCCGCCAGGATGCTCTCGATTGTGCATCTGTAGAAGTTTGTGAGTGCTTTTGGTGACAAGCCGAATTTCTTCAGCCTCCTGAGGTTGAAGAGGCGCTGCTGCGCCTTCCTCACGATGCTGTCTGTGTGAGTGGACCAATTCAGTTTGTCTGTGATGTGTATGCCGAGGAACTTAAAACTTGCTACCCTCTCCACTACTGTTCCATCGATGTGGATGGGGGGGTGTTCCCTCTGCTGTTTCCTGAAGTCCACAATCATCTCCTTAGTTTTGTTGACGTTGAGTGTGAGGTTATTTTCCTGACACCACACTCCGAGGGCCCTCACCTCCTCCCTGTAGGCCGTCTCGTCGTTGTTGGTAATCAAGCCTACCACTGTTGTGTCGTCCGCAAACTTGATGATTGAGTTGGAGGCGTGTCGTGGACACGCAGTCGTGGGTGAACAGGGAGTACAGGAGAGGGCTCAGAACGCACCCTTGTGGGGCCCCAGTGTTGAGGATCAGCGGGGTGGAGATGTTGTTGCCTACCCTCACCACCTGGGGGCGGCCCGTCAGGAAGTCCAGTACCCAGTTGCACAGGGCGGGGTCGAGACCCAGGGGCCCCAGCATTCTCACATAGGTATTCCTCTTGTCCAAATGGGTTAGGGCAGTGTGTGGTTGCGATTGCATCGTCTGTGGACCGATTTGGGCGGTAAGCAAATTGGAGTGGGTCTAGGGTGTCAGGTAGGGTGGAGGTGATATGGTCCTTGACTAGTCTCTCAAAGCACTTCATGATGACGGAAGTAAGTGCTACGGGGCGGTAGTCGTTTAGCTCAGTTACCTTTGCTTTCTTGGGAACAGGAACAATGGTGGCCCTCTTGAAGCATGTGGGAACAGCAGACTGGTATAGGGATTGATTGAATATGTCCGTGAACACACCGGCCAGCTGGTCTGCGCATGCTCTGAGGGCGCGGCTGGGGATGCCGTCTGGGCCTGCAGCCTTGCGAGGGTTAACACGTTTAAATGTTTTACTCACCTCGGCTGCAGTGAAGGAGAGTCCGCATGTTTTCGTTGCAGGCCGTGTCAGTGGCACTGTATTGTCCTCAAAGCGGCAAAAAAGTTATTTAGTCTGCCTGGGAGCAAGACATCCTGGTCCGTGACTGGGCTGGTTTTCTTCTTGTAGTCCGTGATTGACTGTAGACCCTGCCACATACCTCTTGCGTCTGAGCCATTGAATTGAGGTTCTACTTTGTCTCTATACTGACGCTTAGCTTGTTTGATAGCCTTGCGGAGGGAATAGCTGCACTGTTTGTATTCGGTCATGTTACCAGTCACCTTGCCCTGATTAAAAGCAGTGGTTCGCGCTTTCAGTTTCATGCGAATGCTGCCATCAATCCACGGTTTCTGGTTAGGGAATGTTTTAATCGTTGCTATGGGAACGGCATCTTCAACGCACGTTCTAATGAACTCGCACAGCGTATTCGTCAATGTTGTTATCTGACGCAATACGAAACATATCCCAGTCCACGTGATGGAAGCAGTCTTGGAGTGTGGAATCAGCTTGGTCGGACCAGCGTTGGACAGAACTCAGCGTGGGAGCTTCTTGTTTTAGTTTCTGTCTGTAGGCAGGGATCAGCAAAATGGAGTCGTGGTCAGCTTTTCCGAAAGGAGGGCGGGGCAGGGCCTTATATGCTTCGCGGAAGTTAGAGTAACAATGATCCAAGGTTTTTTCAGCCCTAGTTGCGCAATCGATATGCTGATACAATTTAGGGAGTCTTGTTTTCAGATTAGCCTTGTTAAAATCCCCAGCTACAATGAATGCATCCTCAGGATGTATAGATTCCAGTTTGCAAAGAGTCAAATAAAGTTCTTTCAGAGCCATCGATGTGTCTGCTTGGGTGGGAATATATACGGCTGTGATTATAATCGAAGATAATTCTATTGGTAGATAATGCGGTCGACATTTGATTGTGAGGAATTCTACAAAAAGATTTGACTTCCTGTATATTTCTGTGATCACACCACGTCTCGTTAGCCATAAGGCATACGCCCCCGCCCCTCTTCTTACCAGAAAGGTGTTTGTTTCTGTCGGCGCGATGCGTGGAGAAACCCGCTGGCTGCACCGCCTCCGATAGCGTCTCTCCAGTGTGCCATGTTTCCGTGAAGCAAAGAACGTTACAGTCTCTGATGTCCCTCTGGAATGCTACCCTTGCTCGGATTTCATCAACCTTGTTGTCAAGAGACTGGACATTGGCGAGAAGAATGCTAGGGAGTGGTGCACGATGTGCCCGTCTCCGGAGTCTGACCAGAAGACCGCCTCGTTTCCCTCTTTTACGGAGTCGTTTTTTTGGGTCGCCGGCTGGGATCCATTCCGTTGTCCTGGTTGAAAGGCAGAACACAGGATCCGTTTCGTGAAAATCATATTCTTGGTCGTACTGATGGTGAGTTGACGCTGATCTTATATTCAGTAGTTCTTCTCGACTGTATGTAATGAAACCTAAGATGACCTGGGGTACTAATGTAAGAAATAACACGTAAAAAAACTGCATAGCTTCCTAGGAACGCGAAGCGAGGCGGCCATCTCTGTTGGCGCCGGAAGTACGGCGCCGATAGAAAAGAGCAGCAGTAAAAGTGCAATAGCTAGACTAAATACATGGGGGTACCGGTACAGAGTCAATGTGCGGGGGCACCGGTTAGTTGAGGTAGTATGTACATGTAGGTAGAGTGATTAAAGTCACTATGCATAGATGACAAAAGAGAGTAGCAGTGGTGTAAAGAGGGGGAGAGGGGGGCGAGGGGGCAATGCAAATAGTCTGGGTAGCCATTTGACTAGATGTCAGGAGTCTTAAGGCTTGGGGAAAGGAAGCTGTTTAGAAGCCTAGACTTGACACTCCGGTACCACTTTCCATGCTGTAGCAGAGAGAACAGTCTATGACTAGGGTGGCTGGAGTCTTTGACTATTTTTAGGGCCTTCCTCTGATACCGCCTGGTATAGAGGTCCTGGATGGCAGGAAGCTTGGTCCCAGTGATGTACTGGGCCATTCGCATTACCCTCTGTAGTGCCTTGCGGGTCGGAGGCCGAGCAGTTGCCATACCAGGCAGTGATGCAACCAGTTCTCGATGCTGCAGCTGTAGAACCTTTTGAGGATCTGAGGACCCATGCCAAATCGTTTCAGTCTCCTGATGGGGAATAGGTTTTGTCGTGCCCTCTTCACGACTGTCTTGGTGTTTGGACCATGATAGTTTGTTGGTGATGTGGACACCAAGGAACCTGAAGCTCTCAACCTGCTCCACTGCAGCCCCATCGATGAGAATGTGGGCATGCACGGTCCTATTTTTCCTGTAGTCCACAATAATCTCCTTTGTCTTGATAATGTTGAGGGAGAGGTTGTTGTCCTGGCACAACACAGTCAGGTCTCTGACCTCCTCCCAATAGGGTGTCTCATCGTTGTCTGTGATCGTGCCCACCACCGTTGTGTCATCGGCAAATTTAATGACGGTGTTGGAGTCGTACCTGGCCGTGCAATCATGAGTGAACAGGGAGTACAGTAGGGGACTGAGCACGCTCCCCTGAGGGGCCCCTGTGTTGAGGATTAGCGTGGTGGATGTGTTGTTACCTACCCTTACCACCCAGGGGCGGCCCGTCAGGATGTCCAGGATCCAGTTGCAGAGTCACAGTCATGCTCTCTCTCCTGTCTTTAATGCAGACATATAGTGAGCAATACGTTTGGAAGATAAAATCGCAATATCAAATCGCAAAACATTTAGTATTCTGAGAATTGTGAGAATTGCAATATGTATCCTAGCCTCTCCCAGCCTCCCATCCTCCCTTCCCCACCACGCTGTCTGCCCAGCCTAGATAATAAACCTGCCCGCCTGCTCCACCGCCTGCTCACCCCTTTACAGCTCAACCCACAGCTCCCTGTGGCTGGCCAAAACCTGTGAGATGTGTTTAGAGGCCCTAACAACACACACACACACACACCAGATCAGCAAAAACGCAAACAAACAAAGACACACACACTCAATAAGTGTTCATAGACTGCCACGCTTAGACCCACAAACACAAAAACACGCTTTATTCTCCTTTGTCTCTCTCTCTTTTCCTCTCTCTTCTGTGTGTTTCCCTACCCCCCTTTGCACCCTCACTCGCTCTTTGTAACACACACACACACACACAGAAGCGAGCGCTTAGGGGTTTAAAGTTAACCGTCACGACTTGCTGTAATAATAAGATTATCCTGCTGACCAACAATCCTCCCTGACAACCCCAGGCACGAAAGAGAGGGAGAGAAAGAGGATGAAGTGAAGGGTGGCGAATGAGGAGAGAGAGGGAGAGAGAGAGAAAGAGGATGAAGTGAAGGGTGGTGAATGAGGAGAGAGAGGGAGAGAGAGCGAGAGAGAGAGAGAGAGAGAGAGGATGAAGTGAAGGGTGGCGAATGAGGAGAGAGAGGGAGAGGGAGAGGGAGAGAGAGAGAGAGAAGATGAAAAGAGAGAGAGGGAGTCAGAGAGAGGGAGAGAGGAGGATGAGAAGAGAGAAAGAGAAAGCAGGAGAGAGAGAAAGATGGGAATACCAAGTCGGGTCCCCTGCAGCAGTCACACCTCCGGGCAATGAGAGATGCTCCTGTATCCTGGTCTCTGTGGGACCGCCATGCCTGGCACACTCTGCCTCAGAGACCGGCTGTTTTAGGGGAAGGATGCTCTAGAGATGCAGCCAATTAATAATTTGAATGCTTAATGCCCTCTTTCTCTTCTCTCTCATGCTGTGGGGATGCGCTGATGGGTCTGAAGAGGATCAAAGTGCATTCTGATCTACAAGCTCAAGTTCTGTTTGAAGTGGGATTTCAGCATCATTATCTCCTTAACAACAAATGATTTGCTGCTTTATGGCAATTCCATGGTAACGGAATCTTACCCAAACAGAAGCCATTGATTTCAAAGTTTAATAATCCATACAACAACTCAATTTAACAATTTCCACTGAATATTTTACAAAAACACATTTACTGGAAGAACTGTGCAGATGCAAAGTTTGGTAACAGAATTTCGTTAAAATCTCCCTTTTTTTTATGTGACGTCGTTTTCCCAAAACGATGTTAAATATCTTCTTAAGAGTGTTTTCACACATGTTCCTCTTTAAAGAACCGAACTCTGTCCTCTTTAAAGTGAACTCTGGGGTAAAAAAAAGAAGCAAAAGAACTCAGTTCTTTGTATTCACACTGCCTTTGCCTTTGAATAAGGACTCAATGCTTTTGCCAGTTCACTATTTCACCTATTTTGTGGTCTGAGTATGGTTTGTATTGACATTGCTATGTTTAGACATTCACGCAATGCACTCACGCAATGCACTCACGCAATGCACTCTGGGTTTTTACAAAATGCAGGGCAAGCCCTTCCATCAGAATGTGTTATCAGACAGCTACGTACAGTACATTTTGGAAACTAATAGATTGCTTTTAGTTAAAAGATGAGACATAATAATTGTAATCAGAAGATATTATTAAGATGTAAATATTATTGGTAACAGAATAAATAGCAGGATAATAAATGCAGATTAAATAATGCTGTAATTGAAAATTGTACACCCAATGTCGGCTACTGTCCCTTTAAGAGCTAGAATACATTTTGTACCCTACGTTGTGATTTTCACAAGATATGTTGGTGTCTTCTGACTATTCAAACCCTAGTTTATGAAGCTCTCTTATCCTATAGATCACATCTTACAAACAAATAATCTGAACTAAAAACTGCACACGTTTTGGAGTTTCTGTGCATCCCTGGCAATCGCTAATCAATGGGCCTAACCAAAAACAGCACACTTTTTTTTTCTGTGAACCTGCACACCATCATCTTTTGTCTGTTGTGGCACCAATGTGAGGGATTATAGCAGGGGAAAAGGTGTTGCAGTAGTCTAGTTTGTGGTGCAGGAATAATAACAAGTGAACCTGGGGAGCTTTGTTTTCACATTGCCCTAAAAATGGGAACCGGTCCGCGGAATCCACCTCTCGAGATTGTCTCAGTTCGGTTTGCTTCAGGGGGCTCTTTTGAGGGGTCTGAGTTCCTTTGGAGTGTTCACAATGCACAAAAAATTAAGCGAACTGCAATGAGTTCACAAAAAATTGGCCTAAAGGGACCAAGTGTGACAAATACACGAAGATTCAAGAAATAATGGGGTGTTAGCTATGACATGACACCTTGACTTTGGAAAAATCTCTTTTGGTTAAGTGGATTTATACCCTGTAATGGAATTACATCATTGGTCCCTGATCTGTACTATACAGAAATGCTAATCATGGATATAAATATAATTTATCATGGATATTCATATAATTAACTTCATGGTGATGCATTCAGAATAGGTTCACAAAGGTAGAAATATGCAATATCGTCCTTTGCATATTTGGGTATTATTCTACACACTTATTCTAATGAGATCCGCCCCCAAACAACCACATTTTGGTTGGTCCGGACCAGACCAAATCTGAACCAATCATAGACGTCTATGTATCACAAGTTTGGACATCATAGTAGTAAGCACAGTAGAGTACAGTAAAGTAAAGTAGATTATGTTCAGTACAGTACAATACAGTACATTACACTTTAGTGTAATACTGTACTCTACTTTTCTTGACTTTACTGTTCTGTACTCTACTGTACTTTACTTTGCTCTACCGTACTGTACTGTGTTGTCCAAACTCGTAAAACATAGACGTCTATTAGGAATGTAACGATTCACCGATAGACATCGGTCCCCGGTTCAAATGTATACGATCACGTGTCTCTCTATTGAGAGTGGGAATACTTGGGAACAGATTTCTTAAATTAAAATCACTTGGAGCTGATTTCCTGATTGTTTTTAACGTCTTTTATGTCCAACTATTAACAAAAATGTGTCCCGCAGACCGCCAGTTGAGGACCCCTAGTCTAAACCATTAGATTGTGAGACAGGGCCGAAATCCAAAGTCGTGCTATATATTCATTGCTTATGTCATAGCAGATTTTCGATACATTAATAGCTCTAACACTTTTAATCTGCAAAAATGACAAATAAATGAGTGGGTGAGGGTGATTCCAGATCAAAAGTGCCCCCCCCCCCTTATCTGATAGTGGGATGGTAGATGGCCAGTTTCTCTTAATGCTCAGCTCAGGTGCCTACATACACCATAGACCATACACCCCGCACACACACACACACACACACACACACACACACACACACACACACACACACACACACACACACACACACACACACACACACACACACACACACACACACACACACACACACACACACACACACACACACACACACACACACACACACACACACACACAGAAGTCTCAGAGAGGCCCAGCAGCAGATTTCTATTTAGAATGAAAAAGGAATGTGTTGATGCATTCGGGCTGCAGCTGTAATACATTTGTAGCCACGAGTGTCGACAGCCCTGGGTTTTTATCATCATTATTAGTGTCGTGTCTATTTAATGTCAAGGAATATTTGACTTTCTCTGGTCATAGGAACAACATGTATTTGTGCATGAGGCAGATGTGGTGTGACTCAGGTTTCGCCATCAGGTGGAAGACAGTGTTCCTTCTCTCTGGTCAGTCTCACTGGAAGAAAGGGAAGGAAGGAGAAACTACTGCGCACTGTCTGCTGTTGTGGCATTTTGCGTCATTCTGATTGGTCACAATTATTATTATTTTTTTTATTTTTTTTGAGACTACCCAGATATCTCAAAAAATGTATGCTATTATTTGAATCATTTCAAATGCCCATCCCTAGAGGACGGTAGCAGGTGACCCAACTGTGGTTTGTGACTACTATGATTTCCCATTGTAGTGTCACGATTGTCATAATGATTGGACCAAGGCGCAGCGTGCGTAGAGTTCCACATATTTTAATTAATAGAAACTGAGCAAACAAAACACGCACAAACAAACTGTGACGCTACTGGTGTGCACACAGGCAACTATCCGTAGACAAGATCTCACAAAGCCCACAAAGCACAATGAGGAAATGGCTGCCTGAATATGATCCCCAATCAGAGACAACGATAAACAGTTGAAGCGTGATAGTGACTAGGGTGGGTCATCTAGGTGAATAATGGTTTATGTTGGCCTGGTATGGTTCCCAATCAGAGCCAGCTGTTTATTGTTGTCTCTGATTGGGAACCATACCAGGCCAACATAAACCATTAATCACCTAGATGACCCACCCATGTCACTATCAGACTTCAACCAACATAGAGAATAAACAGCTCTCTATGGTCAGGGCGTGACCAATGGTTTAGTAACTGAATTACGAGTTTTAATCACAGAATAATTCATATACAAACTTGATATCAGTTAAAACACTATAACTAATTGGGTATGTCTAGCTTTACTTGTTACCTCTGTGAACTTTATCATTATCCTCCCTCATGAGGGAGAAAAGTTTGAAAAAAACTTGAAGATACGTTGTCAGTTTTTGGTAATGGAATTACAAGGCAAAGTTTCTTAAACTTACAGAATGTATTTTTAGTACATTTTAAGACTTTTTCTGGTAGATGCTGTCTAAGAACCCTTTTCCATTTGTTTGCCCAGAAATCAATGGTTGAAAAATATAAATATGCCTTAATTTCCCCCCCAAAATATAGAGTCTTAGCTTTCATTTGACAACCAATTTGAACTTCACATGTTGGTGTTCATGGGTCCTTTTACATGGAAATGCCCTTCAGTAGAATATAATCAATGAACCATGCTGCCAGGGCTGGGTATAAGCCTAGCTGTCAGGACTGGTAAATGTCAGATCGAATTGGAAACACACCAAAAGGATTCCTTTGTGTCATGACACGTTCTCCAGAGCTGTCGTGATGCCTCCGTGTTCACCGAGTCGTTTAATCAGCTTTAGAGTGAGACGACTTTGTTGTTGTGGAGCTCTATCAGTAGTGATAGGTTGCGTCCCAAATGGCAACCTATTCCATCTAAAGTGAACTACTTTTGACCAATGCCTATAGAGGGGACACAGTAGACCCAGTGTTTGCCTGTTCACTTTCGCTAGTACTAGTCTGTCTGTGTGGGTGGATGAAAATGCAATACTTTTCAAGAATTCCTGTCACATTCTTCACATTCATCACTTGTGTGTCACTAATAATGTTTCATATTCATACATAGTCTAACTACAGCTTGCTGCTGACTCTATGGTCATAGATGGACTTCTGTTTTGATTGGCTGTGAGTGAGGAAATCACTTCCTGTTGTGCACTTCCTGCCCTGGGCTGAAACGTCCTGAGATTTCAGGCTGAGGAATATCTGATTGAATATCACTACAATGACGGCCTCACACCTCATGTTTGGTTAGTACATCTTACACATTGGCTGTCTTACAGAGCATTAGCTCTGGTCCTCTCCACAACCCTGCACCCCCCCCCCCTTGCCTCCCATCAGTGCTCTCTCTCTCTCTCTCTCTCTCTATCTGTCTCTCCCTTGTCTGACTGGCTAGTGTACAGCTCCATTTGTAGCTCTCTGCCAGCTGTCACTTCATGTCTGTTAGTATCCTGTCTGACTACTTCAGTCTTACTCCCAGCTCTCTCCCCATGCTGTCCGGGCCTCCGGGCCTACCCACCCGCCCGCCCCACGCAGCCTTGAGCCTTGCCCTCCTTACCACTCAAACTCACTGCCCTCTCTCTCCTGTCAGTCAGTCTAACTGTCTCGTGGCTGTCTTCAGCCTTGTTCTCTTCCATCCTCTCCTCTCCTCTCAGTCTCTTTCAAGGCTCCGTCCCACAGGCTTGGCCCACCATGAGAGCTGATGGAATGGGGTCAGATGATCGCCGTGGCCACCAATCAACCTGGAAACGGATGCTCTATTTTCAGGTCAAGTGTCACACAAAGGGCCACTGCTGTGTCTGTATGCCATGTGCTGGAATGCTGAGAAGTAGTACACCCAAACTAGCACCACTTAGCCACACTGTTTCAGACTGCATGTTACAGTAAACAGTCAGAAGAAGCAAGTATGTAACATAACATGACGTCTGTGTTTGGCTTTAGAAGATAGCCTATTATCAAGGTCTTTGAACTGGAACAGTGTCCTTACGAGTGCATTCATCAAGGAACTGGTGTTGACACGGCTGTCATTAGTATTTTATTAGGATCCCCATTAGCTGTTGTTGACGCAGCAGCTACTCTTCCTGGGCTCCACGTGATTCCAATCCTTTTCCCTGTTGTGTTTGATTTCTGTAGTGTAAGAGGTAAACCACACGATATATGAGAACTGTAGGATACATCCAATTGTATTTGAAGTGAACTATTTTAAACCAATCCGTTTGATTGTTTATGTCCAAGAAGGCGGAGCCCTCTGGCTAAGTCTCGGGCGGTGACCTCCGTGTAAGTGACCTCGCTGCTATGACCTGTGTGACAGGAGTTCTTTGTTGTACCAATCTATGTCTGCTGTTTCTGTTGTGTTTCAACAGCAAACTGAGAGGCCCTCCTGTCCTTACTCCAATGTTCTAGTTGTGTCTGAATCAGTGGGGGATGCTGGGAGGAGGACGGCACATAATAATGGCTGGAATGGAGTATAGTGGAATGGTATCAACCGCATGGAAACCACGCGCTCCATTGACTCCATTGCAGCCATTATTATGAGTCGTCCTCCCATCAGCAGCCTCTAACTGGTCAAAATACACTTGAAACCAGCACAGGGTTGATCCCTGGGTTGTTGAATGATGGTTGAAAACCGTTTTAGCGTTTTATTTTAGTCGCTCGTTTTTTCACAAATAAATGTACACTTTTGTTTCTGGCTCCCAAAATGAATCATGCGTAGTGTTTATGTCTGTTAGTAAGTGGCTGAAGCCAAGGTCAAGTTTGTGGTAGCTAGAGAGGCTGGCTTTTTGGAAATGGCCCTGGACTAATCTGGTTTGTGATATGCAGCAGCTCATCCCTCCAACCCCCCTCTCGCACCCCTCTTTGGCATTTTATATTTTGTGAAGTGCCCAAAAGACACTCACAGTGCTAAACACGAGAATAAATACACGAGAATAAATACTTTGTTCCATTCAGCAGCCATGCTTTGGCTTGTGTTGCAGCCTCGCTCTTTAATAGACTTTCTTTTTTACTCTTTCTAGTCTCTCTCTCTCTCTCTCTCTCTCTCTCTCTCTCTCTCTCTCTCTCTCTCTCTCTCTCTCTCTCTCTCTCTCTCTCTCTCTCTCTCTCTCTCTCTCTCTCTCTCCTCTCTCTCTCTCTCTCGCTCTCTCTCTCTCTCTCTCTCTCTCTCCTCTCTCTCTCTCTCTCTCCTCCTCTCTCTCTCTCTCTCTCTCTCTCTCTGGAAGAGAACAAGCTTTTTGGGGCCATATGACTTCCTGTTTTCAAGAGGGGGTTCACAGTTAAATTATCGCTGCTACACCACATGAAACGTCATGGACGCACAGAGGAAATGGTTTCCATTCTATGGTTTCTGTGTATCTCATGTTTAATGTTAATGTGCTGCTTGCTGCACTGCTGTTTTTGTGGCAGTCGTTGGATGATTTCGTTCGTACCCGGTTTCTCTACTTGCTGTATCTTTGGAAGAGACAAAATTAAGAAATCTCCCTGTTCTTCATGGTAGCCTTTGTTGTACCCGTTGATAGGAGAAGGAACGAGCAATGTGGCCTAACATTGAGCCTGGTTTCGGACAAGAGAACAGACACCGAATAGAGAAAGGAAGAAGGAAAGAAAGCAGTGGAAGAGGAGAAACCTCTGGGGCTGTACTCTATTATGCTCTACTCTGCTGTACTGACCAAACTTGTGATACATAGATGTCTATGATTGGTTCAGATTTAGTCTGGTCTGGACTAAAATCAAGGCTGGTCCAGACTGGACGTCTAGGTTCGGGCCAAATCAAGGCTGGTCCAGACCGGACGTTTAGGTTCGGGCCAAATCTAGGCTGGTCCAGACTGTACCAAATCCGAACCAAACATTGACCAGACCAAAAATCTACGTCCTTGGACTTTGAAATCAAGGCCGGTCCAGACCGGACGTCTAGGTTCGGGCCAAATCAAGGCCGGTCCAGACCGGACGTCTAGGTTCGGGCCAAATCAAGGCCGGTCCAGACCGGACGTCTAGGTTCGGGCCAAATCTAGGCTGGTCCAGACTGTACCAAATCCGAACCAAACATTGACCAGACCAAAAATCAACGTCCTTGGACTTTGAAATCAAGGCCGGTCCAGACCGGACGTCTAGGTTCGGGCCAAATCAAGGCCGGTACAGACCGGACGTCTAGGTTCGGGCCAAATCAAGGCCGGTCCAGACCGGACGTCTAGGTTCGGGCCAAATCAAGGCCGGTCCAGACCGGACGTCTAGGTTCGGGCCAAATCAAGGCCGGTACAGACCGGACGTCTAGGTTCGGGCCAAATCAAGGCCGGTCCAGACCGGACGTCTAGGTTCGGGCCAAATCAAGGCTGGTCCAGACCGGACTTCTAGGTTCGGGCCAAATCAAGGCCGGTCCAGACCTGACGTCTAGGTTCGGGCCAAATCTAGGCTGGTCCAGACTGTACCAAATCCGAACCAAACATTGACCAGACCAAAAATCAACGTCCTTGGACTTTGAAATCAAGGCCGGTCCAGACCGGATGTCTAGGTTCGGGCCAAATCAAGGCCGGTACAGACCGGACGTCTAGGTTCGGGCCAAATCAAGGCCGGTCCAGACCGGACGTCTAGGTTCGGGCCAAATCAAGGCTGGTCCAGACCGGACGTCTAGGTTCGGGCCAAATCAAGGCCGGTCCAGACCGGACGTCTAGGTTCGGGCCAAATCAAGGCTGGTCCAGACCGGACGTCTAGGTTCGGGCCAAATCAAGGCCGGTCCAGACCGGACGTCTAGGTTGGGGCCAAATCAAGGCCGGTCCAGACCAGACGTCTAGGTTCGGGCCAAATCAAGGCCGGTCCAGACCGGACGTCTAGGTTCGGGCCAAATCTAGGCTGGTCCAGACTGTACCAAATCCGGACCAAACATTGACCAGACCAAAAATCAACGTCCTTGGACTTTGAAATCAAGGCCGGTCCAGACCGGACGTCTAGGTTCGGGCCAAATCAAGGCCGGTACAGACCGGACGTCTAGGTTCGGGCCAAATCAAGGCCGGTCCAGACCGGACGTCTAGGTTCGGGCCAAATCAAGGCCGGTCCAGACCGGACATCTAGGTTCGGGCCAAATCAAGGCCGGTCCAGACCGGACGTCTAGGTTCGGGCCAAATCAAGGCCGGTCCAGACCGGACGTCTAGGTTCGGGCCAAATCAAGGCCGGTCCAGACCGGACGTCTAGGTTCGGGCCAAATCAAGGCTGTTCCAGACCGGACGTCTAGGTTCGGGCCAAATCAAGGCCGGTACAGACCGGACGTCTAGGTTCGGGCCAAATCAAGGCCGGTCCAGACCGGACGTCTAGGTTCGGGCCAAATCTAGGCTGGTCCAGACTGTACCAAATCCGAACCAAACATTGACCAGACCAAAAATCAACGTCCTTGGACTTTGAAATCAAGGCCGGTCCAGACCGGACGTCTAGGTTCGGGCCAAATCAAGGCCGGTACAGACCGGACGTCTAGGTTCGGGCCAAATCAAGGCCGGTCCAGACCGGACGTCTAGGTTCGGGCCAAATCAAGGCCGGTCCAGACCGGACGTCTAGGTTCGGGCCAAATCAAGGCCGGTCCAGACCGGACGTCTAGGTTCGGGCCAAATCAAGGCTGGTCCAGACCGGACGTCTAGGTTCGGGCCAAATCAAGGCCGGTCCAGACCGGACGTCTAGGTTCGGGCCAAATCAAGGCCGGTACAGACCGGACGTCTAGGTTCGGGCCAAATCAAGGCCGGTCCAGACCGGACGTCTAGGTTCGGGCCAAATCTAGGCTGGTCCAGACTGTACCAAATCGGAACCAAACATTGACCAGACCAAAAATCAACGTCCTTGGACTTTGAAATCAAGGCCGGTCCAGACCGGATGTCTAGGTTCGGGCCAAATCAAGGCCGGTACAGACCGGACGTCTAGGTTCGGGCCAAATCAAGGCCGGTCCAGACCGGACGTCTAGGTTCGGGCCAAATCAAGGCTGGTCCAGACCGGACGTCTAGGTTCGGGCCAAATCAAGGCTGGTCCAGACCGGACGTCTAGGTTCGGGCCAAATCAAGGCCGGTCCAGACCGGACGTCTAGGTTGGGGCCAAATCAAGGCTGGTCCAGACCAGACGTCTAGGTTCGGGCCAAATCAAGGCCGGTCCAGACCGGACGTCTAGGTTCGGGCCAAATCTAGGCTGGTCCAGACTGTACCAAATCCGGACCAAACATTGACCAGACCAAAAATCAACGTCCTTGGACTTTGAAATCAAGGCCGGTCCAGACCGGACGTCTAGGTTCGGGCCAAATCAAGGCCGGTACAGACCGGACGTCTAGGTTCGGGCCAAATCAAGGCCGGTCCAGACCGGACGTCTAGGTTCGGGCCAAATCAAGGCCGGTCCAGACCGGACGTCTAGGTTCGGGCCAAATCAAGGCCGGTCCAGACCGGACGTCTAGGTTCGGGCCAAATCAAGGCCGGTCCAGACCGGACGTCTAGGTTCGGGCCAAATCAAGGCCGGTCCAGACCGGACGTCTAGGTTCGGGCCAAATCAAGGCCGGTCCAGACCGGACGTCTAGGTTCGGGCCAAATCAAGGCCGGTACAGACCGGACGTCTAGGTTCGGGCCAAATCTAGGCTGGTCCAGACTGTACCAAATCCGAACCAAACATTGACCAGACCAAAAATCAACGTCCTTGGACTTTGAAATCAAGGCCGGTCCAGACCGGACGTCTAGGTTCGGGCCAAATCAAGGCCGGTACAGACCGGACGTCTAGGTTCGGGCCAAATCAAGGCCGGTCCAGACCGGACGTCTAGGTTCGGGCCAAATCAAGGCCGGTCCAGACCGGACGTCTAGGTTCGGGCCAAATCAAGGCCGGTCCAGACCGGACGTCTAGGTTCGGGCCAAATCAAGGCCGGTCCAGACCGGACGTCTAGGTTCGGGCCAAATCAAGGCCGGTCCAGACCGGACGTCTAGGTTCGGGCCAAATCAAGGCCGGTCCAGACCGGACGTCTAGGTTCGGGCCAAATCAAGGCCGGTCCAGACCGGACGTCTAGGTTCGGGCCAAATCAAGGCCGGTCCAGACCGGACGTCTAGGTTCGGGCCAAATCAAGGCTGGTCCAGACCGGACGTCTAGGTTCGGGCCAAATCAAGGCCGGTACAGACCGGACGTCTAGGTTCGGGCCAAATCAAGGCCGGTCCAGACCGGACGTCTAGGTTCGGGCCAAATCTAGGCTGGTCCAGACTGTACCAAATCCGAACCAAACATTGACCAGACCAAAAATCAACGTCCTTGGACTTTGAAATCAAGGCCGGTCCAGACCGGACGTCTAGGTTCGGGCCAAATCAAGGCCGGTACAGACCGGACGTCTAGGTTCGGGCCAAATCAAGGCCGGTCCAGACCGGACGTCTAGGTTCGGGCCAAATCAAGGCCGGTCCAGACCGGACGTCTAGGTTCGGGCCAAATCAAGGCCGGTCCAGACCGGACGTCTAGGTTCGGGCCAAATCAAGGCCGGTCCAGACCGGACGTCTAGGTTCGGGCCAAATCAAGGCCGGTCCAGACCGGACGTCTAGGTTCGGGCCAAATCAAGGCCGGTACAGACCGGACGTCTAGGTTCGGGCCAAATCAAGGCCGGTCCAGACCGGACGTCTAGGTTCGGGCCAAATCTAGGCTGGTCCAGACTGTACCAAATCCGAACCAAACATTGACCAGACCAAAAATCAACGTCCTTGGACTTTGAAATCAAGGCCGGTCCAGACCGGACGTCTAGGTTCGGGCCAAATCTAGGCCAGTACTCACCGGACGTCTAGGTTCGGGCCAAATCAAGGCCGGTCCAGACCGGACGTCTAGGTTCGGGCCAAATCAAGGCCGGTCCAGACCGGACGTCTAGGTTCGGGCCAAATCAAGGCTGGTACAGACCGGACGTCTAGGTTCGGGCCAAATCAAGGCCGGTCCAGACCGGACGTCTAGGTTCGGGCCAAATCTAGGCTGGTCCAGACTGTACCAAATCCGAACCAAACATTGACCAGACCAAAAATCAACGTCCTTGGACTTTGAAATCAAGGCCGGTCCAGACCGGACGTCTAGGTTCGGGCCAAATCAAGGCCGGTACAGACCGGACGTCTAGGTTCGGGCCAAATCAAGGCCGGTCCAGACCAGACGTCTAGGTTCGGGCCAAATCAAGGCTGGTCCAGACCGGACGTCTAGGTTCGGGCCAAATCAAGGCCGGTCCAGACCGGACGTCTAGGTTCGGGCCAAATCAAGGCCGCACCAGAAAATGAACAAAAAAAAGACAGCCGGTCCTGACAGGATTAAATAAAGATGTCCAAAAAACGTTGCTGTCATTCTGTTCTTAGTGGGACAGTCCTTCTGTGTTCTTTTTTTCCTTTACATCTGTCTCCAAATCACTCTGAACTGTGCTCTTAAATTTTTTATTTTAGTTCTCAATAACTGACATACATTCTCACTGTTCCTCCCCATTTCTCTGGGCTTCCTAGCAGGGCCTTTGTGGTACTGTTCCATTGTCGTCTTGGTTTGAGTTAGCCATTGTTACAACTCTTTGATTGGTTCCAAGGAGCATTCTGTTTCTGATGAGGCATCAGCTTTCGGGGGGGAAAACAGCAGCCACAAAAATGCTAACAGTCTTTTTCTCATTCGTTTTTTTTCTGATTGACTCCCTGGGATGCTCTGTTTCTGTTTGTCAGTCAATAAAGCACTGGTTGAGTGTAGCAGTGAGAGTGTTGTGTTTGTGTGCGTTTCCCTCTAAAATTATTTTCTAGGTTGCTTCGCTGATGATAGTAATGAGGCAAACAGGGTGTGACCAAATCCTCGCATGACCTGCTTTCATCACTCGCACACACGCACACACACACTCCCATGCCTTCATTCTGCATGCTGACACATGCAGATATGATGAAAGCCAGCTGTTCAGAGAGACAAAGGGCGTGTTTCCAGTGTATTTGTTCAAGGGCTCTATTTTGTCAGCCAGCGCTGTGTCATGAGCTGCCCTGTTTGCTATTGTAACTAATCAAATCAAATCAAACCAAATTGTATTGGTCACATACACTTATTTAGCAGATGTTATTGCGGGTGTAGCGAAATGCTTGTGTTCCTAGCTGCAACAGTGCAGTAGTACCTAACAATTCACAACAATACACACAAGTCTAAAAGTAAAAAAGAAAAAAAAAGAAATATATAAATATTAGAACGAGCAATGTCGGAGTGGCATAGACTAAAATACAGTAGAATAGAATAGAGTATATACAGTTAAAGTCGGAAGTTTATATACACTTAGGAGTCATTAAAACCCGTTTTCTTGTTAACAAACTACAGTTTTGGCAAGTCGGTTAGGACATCTACTTTGTGCATGACACAAGTCATTTTTCCAACAATTGTTTACAGACAGATTATTTCACTTACAATTCACTGTATCACAATTCCAGTGGGTCAGATGTTTACATACACTAAGTTGACTGTGCCTTTAAACAGCTTGGAAAATTCCAGAAAATTATGTCATGGCTTCAGAAGCTTCTGATAGGCTAATTGACATCATTTGAATCAATTGGAGGTGTACCTGTGGATGTATTTCAAGGCCTACATCAAACAGTCAAGACCTCAGAAAAAAAAATGGTAGACTTCCACACATCTGGTTCATCATTGGGAGCAATTTCCAAACATCTGAAGGTACCATGTTCATCTGTACAAATAATAGTACACAAGTATAAACACCATGGGACCACGCAGCCATCATACCGCTCAGGAAGGGGATGTGTTCTGTCTCCTAGAGATGAATGTACTTTGGTGCAAAAAGTGAAAATCAGTCGCAGAACAACAGCAAAGGACCTTGTGAAGATGCTGGAGGAAACCGGTACAAAAGTATCTATATCTACAGTAAAACGAGTCCTATATCGACATAACCTGAAAGGCTGCTCAGCAAGGAAGAAGCCACTGCTCCAAAACCACCATAAAAAAGCCAGACTACGGTTTGCAACTGCACATGGGGACAAAGATCGTACTTTTTGGAGAAATGTCCTCTGGTCTGATGAAACAAAAATAGAACTGTTTGGCCATAATGACCATCGTTATGTTTGGGGGAAAAAGGGGCGGCTTGCAAGCTGAAGATCACCATCCCAACCGTGAAGCACGGGGGTGACAGCATCATGTTGTGGGAGTGCTTTGCTGCAGGAGGGACTGGTGCACTTCACAAAATAGATGGCATCATGAGGCAGGAAAATTATGTGGATATATTGAAGCAACATCTGAAGACATCAGTCAGGAAGTAAAGTTTGGTCGCAAATGGGTCTTCCAAATGGACAATGACCCCAAACATACTTCCAAAGTTGTGGCAAAATGGCTTAAGGACAACAAAGTCAACGTATTGGAGTGGCCATCACAAAACCCTGATCTCAATCCTATAGAAAATGTGTGGGCAGAACTGAAAAAGCGTGTGCGAGCAAGGAGGCCTACAGGAGGATTGGCCAAAATTCACCCAACTTATTGTGGGAAGCTTGTGGAAGGCTACCTGAAACATTTGACCCAAGTTAAACAATTTAAAGGCAATGCTACCAAATACTTCTGACCCACTGGGAATGTGATGAATGAAATGAAAGCTGAAATAAATCATTCTCTCTGCTGTTATTCTGACATTTCACATTCTTAAAATAAAGTGGTGATCCTAACTGACCTAAGACAGGGACTTTTTACTAAGATTAAATGTCAGGAATTGTGAAACTGAGTTTAAATGTATTTGGCTAAGGTGTATGTAAACTTCCGACTTCAACTGTACATATGAAATGAGTAAATCAGTATGTAAGCATCTTTAAAGTGACTAGTGTTCCATTATTAGAGTGGCCAGTGATTCCATGTATATAGGGCAGCAGCCTCTAAAGGTGCAGGGTTGAGTCATCGGGTGGGAGCCGGCTAACGATGGCTATTTAACAGTCTGATGGCCTTGTTTTTGCAGTCTTTCTGTCCCAGCTTTGATGCACCTATACTGACCTCGCTTTCTGGATGATTGCGGGGTGAACAGGCCGTGGCTCAGGTGGTTTATGTCCTTGAATATATTTTTGGCCTTCATGTGACATCGACATGTCCTGGAGGGCAGGCAGTGTGCCCCCGGGGATGCGTTGGGCAGTCCACACCACCCTCTGGAGAGCCCTGCATGTTTAGGTCCCTGTATAGGTCACTGCCAGAGTTCCTGCATGTGTTTGTGTGCATGTACTGTACTGTACTATCTGTGCGTATGTCCTGGCTTCAAGTCTGCTAAGTCAAGTTCTGCCCTCTCTTGGCCCTCTTAAAGTTGATGCAACTTTAACGTTGATAAATTTTTAATAATAGGTTCATTGTGACATATTGCAATCTCCTGAACCTTGATTTCCTTCCGTTTTTCTTGCATTTGTCTGAAAGTGTGGCAGTGTGAGACTATACTGATGTATGTGCTGTGTGGACCGACTTCACTGGACAGACTACACGGAAGGCCTCTGTGTGGAGCGCATCCATTTATCCCCTGTGGGAGAACCACAGTACATCTGTACCATAGCTCTATGACTTACCTTACCTTCTCAATGTCTTCATGAACATTAAGGTAATTGTTCTGTCATCTGTAGTGCTCTCTCTCTCTCTCTCTCTCTCTCTCTCCCTCCCTCTCTCTGCCTGGCCTCAGGGAGTGCACATCGGGCCTGTGTCTCCCGCTGCAGTCAAACCACCAGCGGGATATTGACACAAGTGAGAATAATTAGCGTTTGATTGAGAGGTACGTGTTTAACGTGTGTGTGTTAGTGTGCGTGAAAAGTGAATGAGTGTGTGTCTGTGTGTGTCTGTGTAGCGTGTGTCACTATGTGTGTAGCGTGTTTCGGCCTGTGCTGTAGTGGGCGCAGTGGAGCAGAGCGAAGCAGGGGGTGCTTCTACTCTCCTCTGGGCTCTGCTAGTTTGTTCTCTGCGCATTTTTTCAACTCTGCTCCCTGGTTTGGCAAGGCCGTAGGGTGAGAACACTGGGGAGCAAGTAGAGAGAAGGGGAGTTAGGCGGACAGGACTTTGAGTATTTTGGCAAGACCTGTGTCTGTTGAAACATGCTGCTCTGACCCCGGCAGGTGATGATGGGAAATGAGTCTCATTCCTTCCACTCCTCCTTTCCTTCAAGCCTGGAGGAGGCTACGAAGCAACACCAAACAGTAACAATGTGTTGTAGTTTTGTATACCCACACTACCCTCTCAACAAGGGCACAGGGAGAGCATGGGAGCCTGGATGTTATTGGCACACGAGAGAAGAGGGTAGAGAGCTGTATTTATATTAGCATGGATAGTTTTGCTTTAGGAAATCAGTTACTAGAGAGAGAGAGAGAATCTAAGACTGGGCATCTTAATTAAATATAAGGATTAGAAATCAACCCACATACATTTAGCTAAGAGCCTCATCGGAACCCTGATTATCTAGAGGTATTAATATGACTTATAATACGTGTGCATGCAAATCATATTACAGGAAGTTAAATGGACTAGGGCTGTGACGCTCATAGAATTTTGGATGAAGTTTATTGGTTAACCAAATGACTGCGGGCACCGCAATAACCGTCTGACATGTTTCAAAAAGCTAGGCGTATCTCACACGTCACTACAGTACTTCACAGGAGAGGCATTTAAACGTAATTTGATAAAAAACTTGATTGCCATCTGTAAATACAAATACAATTTGGCCACAGAAAATGACAGGAACCTTCCTGCTTTCCATGATTGGCTGAGATAATGGATGGGCTGGACATGCCCGAGAGATGAGTTCGGATTGGTCTGCCATGTCACATGCTTCTGTCTATAACATGAGCTGCTCAGTATGTGTACATAATCCTTGCTACTGCGGCTTTTTTGAAAGATATCACAGAGAACTGCAAAAGTGTTGCTACTGCTCTCAACATTCCTGCACCGAATTTAACATGCACTATCGACAAAAATCAGTGGTAAAATTTGTGATGGACTACTTTCTGGAGTACGGTCATGCTAGGTAACGTTACGTGTATGAACATTGTTTCGCTCACTCTGTTTAGCACATGGCCTCACATAAAAATCCTTAAGGAGATGGGTGGGGCTAAGGCTTAAGAGGGTGTGAACGATGCTGAATGGGTGTAGACAAAGAAGACCATCTCCAGTAGACCAAAACATTCAACGGACATTTTCTCAAAAGTGGGGTTGTAAATGTATCGACTTTCAAAGCAAAATTACTTTCCCATTGTTCCTCAACTGCAGTGTATGATATACTGTGTGATATACTCTACATTTATCCAAGTGAAGAAAATACTTACAAATTTTGATAGATATGACCAAATCGAGGGGATTGGTGACATATGGTGCCAGAGGGGATCGCTGCCGTTTTACGGGCTCCTAACCAATTGTGCCATTTTGTGTGTTTTTTTTCTCACATTGTTTGTAACTTATTTTGTACACAATGTTGATGGTACAGTCTCTTGTAACCAAAAAAAGCTTCTGGATATCAAAACAGAGATTACTCACCTCGAACTGGACAAAGACTTTTTCTTTAATGAGTCTACTGCGAATGATATAATGTTTCTCCCGGACAAGGGCCAAATCCCTGTCATTTGCATGAAGAAAATAAGGAAATACAGGGGGCGCAGTTCAGGGTGCCTTGTGAGAATTCGTAGGCGAGTGGGTAACCCACCTTTATCATCCATTATATTGACCCAAGTGCAATCACTGGAGAATGAACTGAATGAGCTCCGTTCGAGAATATCCTACCAACGGGACATTAAAAACTGTTATATCTTATGTTTCACCGAGTCGTGGCTGAACAATGACACGGATAACATACAGTTGACTGGGTTTTCTGTGCAATGGCAGGACAGAACAGCTACATCCGGTAAGACGGGGGGTGGGGGTGTGTGTCTGTTTGTCAATAACAGCTGGTGCGCGATGTCCAATATTACGGTAGTCTCGAGCTATTGCTCGCCTGAGGTAGAGTACCTTATGATAAGCTGTAGACCACACTATCTACTAAGAGAGTTTTCATTTATATTTTTCTTAGCTGTCTATTTACCACCACAAACCAACGCTGGCACTACTACACACTCAATAAGCTGTATAAGACCATAAGCAAACAAGAAAATGCTCATCCAGAAGCGGCCTGGGACTTTAATGCAGGCAAACTTAAATCCGTTTTACCTCATTTCTACCAGCATGTCACGTGCAACCAGAGGGGAAAAAAACTCTAGACCACCTTTAATCCACACACAGAGAGACGCGTACAAAGCTCTCCTTCGTCCTCCATTTGGAAAATCGGACCATAATTCTATCTTCCTGATTCCTGCTTATAATAAAAGTCTAAAGCAGGAAGTACCAGTGACTCGCTCAATACGGAAGTGGTCAGATGACTCGGATGCTATTCTACAGGACTGTTTTCCTAGCACAGACTGGAATATGTTCCACGATTCATCCAATGGCATTGAGGAGTATATCACCTCAGTCACCGGCTTCATCAATAAGTGCATCGATGACGTCATCCCCACAGTGACCGTACATACATACCCCAACCAGAAGCCATGGATTACAGGCAACATCCACACCTTTTATGCTCGCTTCGAGGCAAGCAACACTGAAGCAAACATGAGAGGACCAGCTGTTCTGAACGACTATGTGATCACGCTGTCCATAGCCGATGTGAGCAAGGCCTTTAAACAGGTCAACATTCACAAGGCTGCGGGGCCAGACGGATTACCAGGACATGTGCTCAGAGCATGCGCGTACCAACTGGCAAGTGTCTCAACTGACATTTTCTTCCTCTCCCTGACCGAGTCTGTAATGCCTACATTTATCAAGCACACCACCATAGTCCCTGTGCCTAATTAAGCGAAGGTAACCTGCCTAAATGACTACCGCCCCATGCACTCACGAAGTGCTTTGAAAGGCTGGTCATGGCTCACATCAACACCATCATCCCGAAAACCCTAGACCCACACCAATTTGCATACCGCCCCAACAGATCCACAGATTATGAAATCTCAATCGCACTCCACACTGCCCTTTCCCGCCTGGGCAAAAGGAACACCTATGTGAGAATGCTATTCATTGACTACAGCTCAGCGTTCAACACCATAGTGCTCACAAGCTAAGGACCCTGGGACTAAACACCTCCCTCTGCAACTGGATCCTGGAATTCCTGATGGACCGCCCCCGGGTGGTAAGGGTAGGCAACAACACATCTGCCAAGCTGATCCTCAAAATGGAGGTTGTGCGTGCTTAGTCCCCTTCTGTACTCCCTGTTCACCTACCACTGCGTGGCCAAGCACAACTCCAACACCATCATTAAGTTTGCTGACGACACAGCGGTGGTAGGCCCGATCACCGACAACAATGAGACAGCCTATAGGGAGGAGGTCAGAGAACTGGCCGTGTGGTGCCAGGACAACAACCTCTCCCTCAACGTGAGCAAGACAAAGGAGATGATCATGGACTACAGGAAAAGGAGGGCCAAGCACACCCCCATTTACATCGACAGGGCTGTAGTGGAGCGGGTCGAGAGTTTCAAGGTCCATATCACCAACAAATTGTCATTGTCCAAACATACCAAGAAAGACTTGAAGACAGTACGACAACGCCTTTTCCCCCTCAGGAAATTGAAAAAATTTGGCATGGGTCCCCAGATCCACAAAAGTTACACAGCTGCACCATCTAGCGCCTCCTGACCAGTTGCATCACCGCCTAGTATGGTAACTGCTCGGCATCCGACCGCAAGGCGCTACAGAGGGTAGCGCGTACGGCCTAGTATGCACTACCCTCTGGGCGATGTTAGAGCTGTGGTCCATAGTCTGTGATCATAGTCTGTGTCATTAGAGTGGGAGGCTCTTGTGAACAGTATGTCAGTGTCATTCGATTCAACAACCACGCTCCGTTCAGAGTTAAGGGTTGGGTTTGGTACCGGTGGGGGAAGCCTGGTCAGGATGTGCTTGAGGGCAGGCTCAAAGGTTGCCATACAACTTTCCAGTGACTTAATCTCCTTCTGCATCTCAGTGCAGTGATTCCAGGAGCTGCTACCCTGTGCAGCCACTTGAGCATGTTAAACTCCCAAGCAAAGAATGCAAAGTGTATGCTCATCTGATGCTTGGAGTTGTTTTTCACACTGTTAACATGGGTGTTCAGCACCAAATCAGTAAGATAAGTGTGTTCCAAGAAAAAGGGAAAAAAATGTGCCTCTGTATCGCTTCGGATGCTTCGAGAGAAATTTATACTTACCTTTGTCTCCGACCCGTTGTGCTTCGTCGTCGAGTCTTCCGCCTAAATATGTATCTAGGTCAGGGTTTGAAAGTCACTTCTATATGACACTATTTGACTGGCACAGTCAAGCGTGGACTGTCAGGGTTGGTGTTGGTGGACTATCTGTCAAGCGAGGACAGATAGCCTACAGCACGGCTGAGCTCCGTGATCACAGCTAAACTCCAAGTGAGGGAGTGGTAATGCTTGATCAATAGGCTGGTGTTTCAGTCAAGCGGGGACTGGCACGAAAATAGCTAACAACAGGTACAACAAGCTAACTAACTACAGTAGCTATGTGTGGCTAATTTAGCTAGCTAGCTACGAGCTAACTTCTGAAGCAACGGGATAGGCCCGAAGCTAACCAGCTAACTACAGTAGCTAGCATGCAAGGATAGTTCTGCTTGACAAAAAGCAATAAAAGATAGCTAGAATGGGCAGGCACAATAACGAGGGAGAGGGGGTGTAGTTTAGATAAAAATCAACATGTAATTCCACAAGAAAGTAATCTGAAGGGGATTAATAGCAATCTCCTGATATAAAAGTGATGAAAAGACAGTATGTCACACCACACCGCCTTTTATCGTGACAGGGTACGGTGTAAGGGTGTAGCGTGACTGTAAACATCTTTGATATTTTTTATTTTATTTAACTAGGCAAGTCAGTTAAGAACAAGTTCTTATTTACAATAACAGCCTAGGAACAGTGGGTTAACTGCCTTGTTCAGGGGCAGAACAACATATTTTTACCTTATCGGCTCTGGGATTTGATTTAGCAAACTTTTGGTAAGGGGAAGTCAGTGCCGTTTCTAGTAGAGGTCGACCGATTAATCGGAATGGCCGATTAATTAGGGCCTATTTCAAGTTTTCATAACAATCGGAAATCGGTATTTTTGGGCGTCGATTTTAACATTTTTTATATACTTTTATTTAACTAGGCAAGTCAGTTAAGAACACATTCTTATTTTCAATGGTGGCCTAGGAATGGTGGGTTAACTGCCTTGTTCAGGGGCAGAACAACACATTTTCACCTTGTCAGCTCGGGGGATCCAAACTTGCAACGTTACAGTTAACTAGTCCTACGCAATAACGACCTACCTCTCTCTCGTTGCACTCCACAAGGAGACCTCCTGTTACGCGAATGCAGTAAGCCAAGGTAAGATGCTAGCTAGTATTAAACTTATCTTATAAAATACAATCAGTCATAATCACTAGTTAACTACACATGATTGATGATATTACTAGATATTATCTAGCGTGTCCTGCGTTGCATATACTCTGACTGAGCATACAAGCAGACAAGTATCTAAGTATCTGACTGAGTGGTGGTATTTAGAAGCAGGCGCGTAAACATTAATTCAAAAAGCACTTTAGTGCGTTTTTGTCAGCAGCTCTTCGTTGTGCGTCAAGCATTGCGCTGTTTATGTGTAACCCAAGTGAAATGACTAGCTAGTTAGCGCGCGCTAATAGTGTTTCAAACGTCACTCGCTCTGAGCCTTCTAGTAGTTGTTCCCCCTGCTCTGCATGGGTAACGCTGCTTCGATGGTGGCTGTTGTCATTGTGTGGCTGGTTCGAGCCCAGGGAGGAGTGAGGAGAGGGACGGAAGCTATACTGTTACACTTGCAATACTAAAGTGCCTATAAGAACATCCAATAGTCAAAGGTTAATGAAATACAAATGGTATAGAGAGAAATAGCCCTATAATTCCTATAATAACTACAACCTAAAACTTCTTACCTGGGAATATTGAAGACTCATGTTAAAAGGAACCACCAGCCTTCATATGTTCTCATGTTCTGAGCAAGGAACTGAAACCGTAGCTTTCTTACATAGCACATATATCTCTTTTACTTTCTTCTCCAACACTTTGTTTTTTGCATTATTTAAACCAAATTGAACATGTTTCATTATTTACTTGAGGCTAAATTGATTTTAATGATGTATTATATTAAGTTAAAATAAGTGTTCATTCACTATTGTTGTAATTGTTATTATTACAAATAAATTTTTAAAACAGTCCGATTAATCGGCATCGGCTTTTCTGGTGCTCCAAGAATCGGTATCGGTATCGGCGTTGAAAAATCATAATCGGTCGACCTCTAGTTTCTAAGCATAAGTGACATAAGTGGCCGCTGCTCGGGTGCCCGCAAGATGGGGTGGGCCCCAACCAAATCTCACTTAGGGCTCCAAAAAAGCTAGAAACGACCCTGGGGGAATTTCCTGTGCATCATGTCCCGGGGTAATGAGAAGGTCACAAGCCCACAAAAAGAGAGCACAGGTCCAACATTGACTTCTCCCCATTCATGTAACCATCCTCCTCTTAGAGAGAGAGAGAGAGAGAGAGAGAGAGAGAGATGGCTGTGACTGAGCTGACAGAGCAGAACATAATGATGACCCCTGACCCCTTGCTTCCTGTTGACAGGGTCACCTGGCACATCCCGGAAGTGGAATACACTCATTTCCACTCCGTCTTACCTCCCATTTGTCTGTGAGAACAGCTCTGAGACCTCTGTTTCCTCCCTGGGCCACGTCACAGAAACATGTGTTGTCTGTGTCCAGATCAGTTTATAATCATCCTTCTGACAAACAGATACAAGCGAAAAGACTCAAAAACTCCAAGATTGTACTTGTATATACTTGTAGATACATTACATGTTTCCTTCAGTTAATGGGATGCTAAGGTCATTGCCATAGAGATTGAGGAGGAAGAACAAAGTTGTCTGTTGTCTCACCCCTCCTTCCCTTTCTCCCTTGCTCTCTCTGGAGAGGAAACTGTGGAATTGGCCTGTGTTGTTTTGGGGTCAATTTCACAGCGCTGCAATTTCTGCTCAGTCAGTTTGAAGTCAGCAAGATATGATTAGAGGGACTGGGTGGCAATGCTCTTGTTTAGCTTGATTGGTGTTAGAATACTCATTATGTGTTATGTTCCTTTGTTTGAAGGTCTATGTATAGAAATGTGGGTTTAAATGAACAAACGTCAGAGAAATCTGTAATTGTCAGCTGGAAGTAGCACGAGATGATTTTGGTTCATGTTGGTATTCTATCTGAGTGACAGCTAAGGGACACACTGTGAGGATAATTTTCAGGAAATTCTGAGTTTTATTTGATAACTATCTACGCCTTGATACACTACATGACCAAAAGTATGTGGACACCTGCTTGTTGAACAATCTCACTCCAAAATCATGTGCATTAATATAGAGTTGGTCCCCCCTTTGCTGCGATAACAGCCTCCACACTTCTGGGAAGGCTTTCCACTAGATGTTGGAACATTTCTGTGGCGACTTGCTTCCATTCAAACAAGAGCATTAGTGCGGTCGGGCACTGATGCTGTGCGATATGGTCTGGCTCGCAGTCAGACCAAAGGTGTTCGCTGTGGTTGAGGTCAGGGCTCTGTGCAGGCCAGTCAAGTTCTTCCACACCGATCTTGACAAAACATTTCTATATGGACCTCACTTTGTGCACGGGGGCATTGTCATGCTGAAACAGGAAGGGCCTCCCCCAAACTTTTGCCACAAAGTTGGAAGCACAGAATCGTTTAGAATGTCATTGTATGCTTTAGCATTAAGATTTCCCTTAACTGGAATTATTCCTCATCCACCAAACTTTACAGTTGGCACTATGCATTGGTGCAGGTAGCATTCTCCTGGCATCTGCCAAACCCAGAGTTGTTTGTCGGACTGCCAGATGGTGAAGCGTGATTCATCACTCCAGAGAATGCGTTTCCACTTCTCCAGAGTCCAATGGCAGTGAGCTTTACACCACACCATGCGCTTGACATTGCTCATGGTGATCTTAGGCTTTTGTGCGGCTGCTCGGACATGGAAACGCATTTCATGAAACTCCGAACGAACTGTTCTTGTGCTGACGGTTTTTACAGAGGCAGTTTGGAACTTGGTAGTGAGTGTTGCAGCCGAGGACAGTTGATTTTTAGGCGCAACACGCTTCAGCACTCTGCGCTCTGTGAGCTTGTGTGGCCTACCACCTCGTGGCTGAGCCTTTGTTGCTCCTAGACGTTTCCATTTCAGAATAACAGCACTTACAGTTGACCGGGACAGCTCTAGCAAGGCAGAATTTTGACGAACTGACTTGTTGGAAAGGAGGCATCCTATGACAGTGCCACGTTGAAAGTCACTCAGTATGGGCCATTCTACTGCCAATGTTTGTCTATGGAGATTGCATGGTTGTGTGCTCGATTTTATACACCTGTCAGCAATGGGTGTGGCTGAAATAGCCAAATCCACTAATTGGACGTGGTGTCCACATACTTTTCAATGTGTGTCCTAGAATGTCACAGTGCTGATACTATTCCTCTTATTAGCCCTAAGACTGTTGTCTTATCTTTCTTTTTCACACAACTGTATTGCCAAGCCCAAAGAGAAGTGAATGTAGTCACATATCCAAGCCCTAACTCAGACTGTAGTCACATATCCAAGCTCTAACTGAAATGACTGCAGTCACATAACCAAGCCCTTACTGAAATGCCTGCAGTCACATTACCAAGTCCTTACTGAAATGACTGCAGTCACATATCCAAGCCTTAGCTTAAATGACTGTAGTCACATGTCCAAGCCCTTACTGAAATGACTGCAGTCACCCATCCAAGCCTTAGCTTAAAATGACTGTAGTCACATATCCAAGCTCTAACTGAAGTGACTGTAGTCACATTTCCAAGCCCTAACTGAAATGACTGTGATCTAGCCACCCTTCCTTCAATTTAGCACTGTTCTCTTGTTTCCTTAGCTGTCTGGGTCAAGTCGGACGTTGAGCCACATCCAATGCTGTGTTGCTGCTAGGGCTGTGGCGGTCATGACATTCTGTCAGCTGGTTATTGTCATGTAAAAGCCTGCCGGTCTCACAGTAACATAAACACGTTTAGTATCTCCAGGCCTCCACCCATACAAGCTGTTGATGTGCACCTTTGCAACATCTATTTTAAAAAGTATAATAAATCAATTGAATATACACCACCACAATAAATCCATGTATGTATTTTTGTTCGGTCTAAAGAAACATTATGGTATGAAGACAATGTATTTCAGAAGAACAGAATATGAGTTGGCATACTGTGTGTTATCTGGCTATGCTCCATGCCATAGGCTACATAGGCTTGTTCGTTTAGCTGGCAAGATAAGCTTTTAACTCCCGTGACATTATTTTATATTATATGATGTTATAGTAAGAGGGAATATATTTGAACTTATCTGAGTAAAATAGAAAGGATATTTTTCCCATTCCGGAGCAAGGGGGCATATGAACTGGCTACGTTGAGCATTTCCATATCTAGCACTGGATATGCTAGATATGGAGTTATATGGAAACATGTTTTTTTTGCTACTTGAGAAAGCTCTGTTCCTCACCTCATCAAGTGATCATATTTTCACGTTCCTGCTTGGCTTCTCAAAGATTTCAGACAAGAATGTTTTCTGGTCGACCGTCACTGCCAGGCCGGCAGGCTGGGACTGGACAACGCCATACAACTGTCCAGGGACTTATTTGGCAACTTCAGTTGTGAATGATACAAACCTTGGAATGTCATAGAAATCAAAACGTATATGGGCTGCATGATGCGACTGTAGGCTGTTGATGATCAGACTATTAGAAATGTAATCTTCTCTTTACAAATATGTCAAATGAGTATCAAATGGGCATGAACACGGGCTGGGGAACAAAATACATGTAATCTGTATGCACTCGAATAGGGACTGGAGGCCGAGTGCTTCCCCTCGGGCCCGTTTTTCAAGATGCCTGGTAGGCTACTCCGGTTTTATAGCAGAGCATGTGCTTTATATGAGCAGCTGAGAAATAAATATTATTTCACTCCAAGCATCAACCACTTTTTCTGCACGACAGGTGATATTCCGGCCAAACTCTGTATGCCACGGGCTCTCCAACCCTGTTGCTGCAGGTACCCGGTGCTTCATTTGGGGAACCAAGTGAAATCTGTTCGAACTGTGATAGTAACATGTTTTTGCAATGAAACATATTTCACAAACCTTTTGACAGCCCCTCTCTGCATGCTCGAGAACGGAATAAATGAGAGAGAGGAGGAGATGGTGAGATATTCTGTAGCTAAAGGTAATGTGTCACCCAATTAATTGTGAAAATATAAAACATTCTCTATTACTAGGCTATTCAAAATTGCCCTGCGCAATCAATGAACCAACTGCATCACCTAGGGCTATTTGTTCTCTCCCAGACTCAGGGATAGACATTTTGGAGCATAATAATATAGTCCACACACAAAGGCGATTACTCTAGTTTGTATAATTTTGGAGTAAAGGCTAGACCAATTATGTGCAAAAGACATCTTAAATTAGTTTGGTTTGATGTTTTTCTACCATTCGTAATATGTGGCAGGCTGTGTATTGTATAACGGCACAATCAGAATTTGTATTCATTTTTTTTTTCCTTTTCGGGCTTGGGCTCATAAGCCTATGCATAAGCTCTAGTATATATGAGTGTTTTGAGTGAATCACCACCGTAGAAAGCTGTCAAATTCATTCTGTTAGGCTTTGAAACAACATTCACAATGACCATGTTTTCCCCTCAGTTTCAACCTGCCATTGAACCTTTCTTCAAATTGATCATTACAGTGAGGCGGGTTTTAAAAGCATGATACGGTTTTGATGATAAGTGTTTGACGTGACTTTCCATTGATGTCAGAGTAGTTAGAGGGACAACACCAGGCCATCAGGCCATGATAGTTATTAGCAAGTTGGCTACTAACAAAGCATGTCCAGAGCGCATAACAGGAGATTGCCGTGACTCAACGGTCATGTGGAATCGACTCATGACTGCCAGTGTGGCGGTAGTACGGTCACCGCGACAGCCCTAGTTGCTGCTGTAATATGCCTTTGTTTTCCTAAATGAATAGCGCTTCTATTCAGATCCGTGTGCAACAAAGCACTGCATAGGACTCTGGGTACTTGTGGATATCCTGTTGATATGGTTACAGGGTCCAGGCTTTATACTGAGGGAGCCTCTGTACAGACACATGCACGGACACGCACATACTCACAGACAGCCCTTTATTTGTTTCACTGGTATTTCCCCAGCAATCTTTAATGATACAGAGGCGTGTGTGTGTGCATCCGTGCGTGTGTCTGTGTGTGTGTGTCTGACAGAAGCAGGGAGCGTGTGTGTGTGCATCCGTGTGTAGTTATGTTGGAGTCATTAAAACTAGTTTTTCAACCACTCCACAAATGTCTTGTTAACAAACTATAGTTTTGGCAAGTCGGTTAGGACGTCTACTTTGTGCATGACACAAGTAATTTTTCCAACAATTGTTTACAGACTGATTACTTCACTTATAATTCACTGTATCACAATTCCAGTGGGTCAGAAGTTTACATACACTAACTTGACTGTGGCTTTAAACAGCTTGGAAAATTCCAGAAAATGATGTCATGGCTTTAGAAGCTCCTAATAGGCTAATTGACATAATTTGAGTCAATTGGGGGTGTACCTGTGGATGTATTTCAAGGCCTACCTTCAAACTCAGTGCCTCTTTGCTTGACATCATGGGAAAATCAAAAGAAATCAGCCAAGACCTCAGTATGGTTCATCCTTGGGAGCAATTTCCAAATACCTGAAGGTACCAAGTTCATCTGTACAAACAATAGTATGCAAGTATAAACACCATGAGACCACGCAGCCATCATACCGCTCAGGAAGGAGACGCATTCTGTCTCCTAGAGATGAACATACTTTGGTGCGAAAAGTGAAAATCAATCCCAGAACAACAGCAAAGGACCTTGTGAAGATGCTGGAGGAAACAGGTACAAAAGTATCTATATCCACAGTAAAACGAGTCATATATCGACATAACCTGAAAGGCCGCTCAGCAAGGAAGAGGAAGAAACCACTGCTCCAAAACCGCCATAAAAAAGTCAGACTACGGTTTGCAACTGCACACGGGGACAAAGATCGTACTTTTTGAAGAAATGTCTTCTTCGGGTTTGATGAAACAAAAATAGGAATAATGACCATCGTTATATTTGGAGGGAAAAGGGGGAGACTTGCAAGCCGAAGAACACCATCCCAACCGTGAAGCACGGGGGTGGCAGCATCATGTTGTGGGGGTGCTTTGCTGCAGGAGGGACTGGGGCACTTCACAAAATAGATGGCATCATGAGGTAGGAAAATTATGTGGATATATTGAAGCAACATCTCAAGACATCAGTCAGGAAGTAAAGCTTGGTCGCAAATGGGTCTTCCAAATGGACAATGACCCCAAGCATACTTCCAAAGTTATGGCTTAAGGACAACCAAGTCAAGGTATTGGAGTGGCCAATAACCAAGCCCTGACCTCAATCCCATAGAAAATGTGTGGGCAGAACTGAAAAGGTGTGTGCGAGCAAGGAGGCCTACAAACTCGACTCAGTTACACCAGCTCTGTCAGGAGGAATGGGCCAAAATTCACCCAACTTATTGTGTGAAGTTTGTGGATGGCTACCTGAAGCGTTTGACCCCAAGTTAAACAATTTAAAGGCAATGCTACCAAATACTAATTGAGTGTATGTAAACTTCTGACCTACTGGGAATGTGATGAAAGAACTAAAAGCTGAAATAAGTCATTCTCTCTACTATTACTCTGACATTTCACATTCTTAAAATAAAGTGGTGATCCTATCTCACCTAAAACAGGGAATATTTACTTGGATTAAAGGTCAGGAATTGTGAAAAATTTAATGTATTTGGCTAAGGTGTATGTAAACTTCCGACTTCAACTGTATGTCATGCATCTGCATCACAGGGGCCATGCTCATTGAGGGTGCACTGAGGGTGAGATTAGACCAACTGTGTCGTGAACTATAGATGGGGACATCATTAACGAACCATGACCATATCTCAAATGTGCACACACACCACACACACACACACACACACACACACACACACACACACACACACACACACACACACACACACACACACACACACACACACACACACACACACACACACACACACACACACACACACACACACACACACACACTTGAGAGGGCATATCAGGGCCTGAACCACACAGCACTGCTGGCACTACCAGGCCCCTAACCACTCCAGCCTAAAACACGCACAGCCTAAAGAGTTGTGATAAGATTCATTCATGTTTCTCTCATACACCCCACACACGCTGCTCCCACTCCACAATACTGCGGGCTTACTTTCACTGACACGGTCAATGTGTACTGCTGCTATCGTTTGTCATATTTTAAGTTTCTTTGTTCTGGGTGCAGGCACTCTGGCGGATTCCCCGTTCTCTCCCTCTCTCCCGGCCTGTGTCTGCCACTGTGGGAATGTGTTCCGGGGGCTAGAGAGCGGGACTGTGCGGCACCGTTGTGTCGCGGGGCCGGAGATCAGGAAGCAGAGAATAGCGTAGGAGAAGAATGGGGGAAATGTTGTTGCTGAAGTGGGGGAAGAGGGCTGGAGAGGCGGGTGTCAATAGGGTCATTTATTTTTAGCGAGTGTCCCTGGCCGCTATCCTTCCTCCTCTGGCCTCTCAGGACATCCAGACGTCCAGTGGCAGAACAGTAGTGGCAGCAGTTAGCTCAATGCTAATGTTGCGCTTAGGTCAACAGGGCAATGGACACATACTTTATAGATAGATCTATAGTTTGCGATGAACAGAAATCCCAGACAGTGTTATCAATGCTCCTCTCTGTATGAGCCAGTTATCCAGGCAGTTATCCAGGCAGTTATCCAGGCAGTTATCCAGGCAGTTATCCAGCTAGACACATGGGACTCATTTGTTGATGGTGTTTTCCTTTGCCCTGTGATTGAGTTAGAGCACCTCTCGCAAGAGATCTCTTTCCAAAAACCCGACTGGCTGCAGAGGTGATTCATATTATTTCATTTGTGTTGGAATTATTGTAAATGGCTAGAATGAGCCGGATGCGCCAACAGTGTGGTTTTGATTTGGAAAAACATTGTGAATTCAGCATGCATCTCAGTTCTCTTGATGATGAGTGATTCTTCTGGTAAAATGTAGTGTGTATGTGTATTGATGCCAATACACAGAATAATGCTAGTGTGACTGATGTATCGCTGTCCATTAGCCAGAACGTATTGGGTGTTTATTTTACTTCATCGGGTCATATGCCAATTTGGGTTGGGCCGATATAGGATTCATTCGATATTGTGACATTTGACATTGACACTATATCGCGACGTGCGTGACTATACTGTATTTGAACTTTAAAACTGTGCAGTTTTATCAGCTTGGCTGTATCAGTATGTTGAAAATGAAGTCGAAATCAATTAACTAAGCCTTCTTTTTTTAGTCACACAAAGATTATTTTGTGAGAATGTGACTATATTATCATAAATAAGCACAAATATTGCACAGTCAGGAATTATTTAGTCTGTAAATGTGCAAAACAATTATATTGGGTCTCGCGATATTTGGAGTGGCATGTCGTAGAAGCTCATCCCTAGTGCCAATCTGTCAGACAGGGCCCTACACACTTGGTGCTATCTATAACCTAAAAGGTTTCTTCGGCAGTCCCCATAGGACAACACTTTTTGGTTCCATGTAGAACCCTTTCCACAGATGGTTCTACATGGAACCCAAAAGGGTTCTACCTGGAACCAAAAAGTGTTGTCCTATGGGGACTGCCGAAGAAACCTTTTGGAACCCTTTTGGAACCACTCCCAGAAATGCATAGGTGCATGAGACAACCCATTAAGAGACTTATTGTCGTCAACGTTGACCAGACCTCTCCCATTGAATCAACTTCGAGGAAGTCCTGGAAGCCTGTTTTATGGCAGCATACTTTCTGGAGCAGGCTGAGGTTTTAATGCTCGTATAAATTGTAACATCCAATCCATGTCTCAGGCAGCCACGGCCATGCCAATATCCAGTCTGGGTATGGGGCCTGGTGTAGGGGATGCAGGAGCTTCTCCTGGTCTCCTGGCTTCTCCTGGTCACGACCTGGGTGGGGATGGTTTAAGAAGGTTAAGAAATCTGTTTGTGCATTAGCTAACTATGTCATGTTCATTGTCATACCAAACATATTAGAGGTCGACCGATTATTATTTTTCAACGCCGATACCGATACCGATTATTGGGGGACCAAAAAAGCCGATACCGATTAATCGGCCGATTACATCAGTACTGAATGAACACTTATTTTAACTTAATATAATACATCAATAAAATCAATTTAGCCTCAAATAAATAATGAAACATGTTCAATTTGGTTTAAATAATAAGCTCCTCCCTGGGCTCAAACCAGGAACACATCGACAACAGCCACCCTCGAAGCAGCGTTACCCATGCAGAGCTAGGGAAACAACCACAGGCTCAGAGCGAGTGACGTTTGAAACGCTATTAGCGTGCGCTAACTAGCCAGGCATTTCACTTCGGTTACACCAGCCTCATCTCGGGAATTGATAGGCTTGAAGTCATAAACAGCGCAATGCTTGACGCACAACGAAGAGCTGCTGGCAAAACGCACGAAATTGCTGTTTGAATGAATGTTTACGCGCCTGCTTCTGCCTACCACTGCTCAGTCAGATACTTAGATACTTGTATGCTTGTATGCTCAGTCAGATTATACGCAACACAGGACACGCTAGATAATATCTAGTAATATCATCAACCATGTGTAGTTAACTAGTGACTATGATTGATTGATTGTTTTTTATAAGATAAGTTTAATGCTAGCTAGCAACTTACCTTGACTTACTGCATTCGCATAACAGGCAGTCTCCTTGTGGAGTGCAACGAGAGAGAGGCAGGTCGTTATTGCGTTGGACTAGTTAACTGTAAGGTTGCAAGTTTGGATCCCCAGAGCTGACAAGGTGAAAATCTGTCGTTCTGCCCCTGAACGAGGCAGTTAACCCACCGTTCCTAGGCCGTCATTGTAAATAAGAATGTGTTCTTAACTGACTTGCCTAGTTAAATAAAGATTTTTACTTATTTTTTTAACCTTTATTTAACTAGGCAAGTCAGTTAAGAACAAATTCTTATTTTCAGTGACTGCCTAGGAACAGTGGGTTAACTGTCTGTTCAGGGGCAGAATGACAGATGTGTACCTTGTCAGCTCAGGGATTCAAACTTTCAACCTTTCGGTTACTAGTCCAACGCTCTAACCACTAGGCTACCCTGCCGCCCCAAATAAATTAAATAAAGATTAAATAAAGGTGTAAAAAAATACCGATTTCCGATTGTTATGAAAACTTGAAATCGGCCCTAATTAATCGGCCATTCCGATTAATCGGTCGACCTCTAAAACATATACACCGAGTGTACAAAACACTGAGTATACAAATCCACTTAAATCAGTGTAGATGAAGTGGAAAAGACAGGTTCAAGAAGGATTGTTAAGCCTTGAGACAATTGAGACATGGATTGTGTATGTGTGCCATTCAGAGGGTGAGCGGGCAAGACAAAAGATTTACGTTCCTTTGAACGGGGTATGGTAGTACAGTAGGTGCCAGCCGCACCGGTTTGAGTGTGTTAAGAACTGCAACGCTGCTGGATTTTTCACGCTGAACAATTTCCTATGTGTATCAAGAATGGTCCATCACCCAAAAGACATCCAGACAACTTGACACAAAACTGTGGGAAGCATTGGAGTCAACCTGGGCCAGCATTCCTGTGAAACGCTTTCGACTCCTTGTAGAGTCCACGCCCTAACAAATGGAAGCTGTTCTGAGGGCAAAAGGGAGCGCAACTCAATATTAGAAAGGTGTTCCTAATGTTTTGTACACTCAGTTTATGTTGTCATGCAGCCTACAGAGTGACAATAAAAGTCTGAAGTTGACGAAAAGCAGAGAGAGAGAGAGAGAGAGAGAGACTGAGCGATAGAGACAGGATAGAGACAGAGAGATCCAGCGAGGGAATCAGTGAAGGACGTGCTGGAGAAATGTGTGGAAAACCTCACGGAGGAGAGGTGGCATGACATGACAGGCCTGCTGTCTGATATATCTACAGTGGAAAAGTCAGGCCTTTCCCAGCCCTAGCTCCAAGTCTTTCTCACATCTGTTACCCCGTACTGCTATTTGTGTGACAGGGTGTTTGGCTTACCTATCCTCTACAGCACAGTCTGTCACTCAACTAATCCTTCTTCAACAGTCTCCAACATTCCCCTTACCGAGAAACAACAATGGCGAAACTCATAATACCTCATTTGAGCCATTTCAGAGGTGTGGTGAAACATGACAAGGACCTGGTGTTGGATCAGGTGGCCTGCCTGATGCACATCAGCTTTAATACCAGCGACACGTTGTGACTCACTTTTTACGAGAGTGAACTCTGAACCAATTGGCGTTTTATAGCCAGCGCTGAGGTCTCACTCCTGAGGTGAGAGCTTACTTGAAATGCTGAGGCATCCAGTATTTATGAAAAAGTGCAAGGGCCTGTGTTTCATTTATTCGGACTGGCAAGAGGTTGTAAATCTTTCCGCACATAGGGCCGCAGGAAGGGCTCATGCTATTTACACAAGCATGGGCCAATTTCTGTCCCTCCCTCCCTCCCTCTCTCTCTCTCTCTCTGGCTGTGTGAGAATGGTTGACACAAAACCTGTGCAAAGTAGAGCAAAATAGCTGGAGCTTTTGTCTCAGAGAAACCTTTAGCATCTCGTGCATTTTTTTTTTTTTTAAAGATGCCCACATGCCTCCCTCTTTTTGTTGACCTGACTTGCCCTTTCTCTGTCCCCGTTCAGATCTGTCCACAGCCAAGAGGAAGTTTGCGGAGTCTCTCAATGAGTTTAAGTTCCAGTGCATAGGTGACGCAGAGACGGACGACGAGATATGTATCGGTGAGCGAGTAAACGCCCTCCATCCCGTTCTGCTGTACCACACTCGACTGTCCTGCACGCTATTGTTGTGTAGTAATAGTTACCACCCTCAACTGTAACCAACTGCTGCACTACATTCATATCAACTGTAGTAGTGCTAATGCACTCCATTAGTCTGCACTCAGCTGTACACATTCTGGCCTGGCTGTCTTGTTCTACCTAATTGCACTCACAGTGCACCTAATTGGTACAGGAAAGCCGTAATAAACACAATTAGGCTCATTGGATGGAGTTGGATGAAATGTAATAACCTCGAATAAACTTGCCATTATGTTGAAAGAACATTCCTGGAATATTTTTTACAGTAGGAATTCAAAGTTATAAGTGACTTGAGGTCTACATTTGGAGAGTACTCATTCTGTCAAGTGGAAATGTTGGAACAGGATTGTGGCATCTCAAGTGGAAACTCTGACCCAAAACAATGCAGTCATTCTTGGCTGGACCTAGAGCAGGGAATGAACAGGCAATAAGCTTGCTAGTTGAAAACACACTGTGGTCTAAAGCAAGCATGTAAACTAGGGTTTCAAATTAAAAGCCTTGTTTTGCAAGCAAGGTCACAAATGTGGAATGGTATGTATGGAGCCAAATGATGACCACTGACTCATTATATATTGTTGTCCTCCCTCTGTGTCGTCTGTCTGTCTGTCGGTCTGTCTGTCTGGCTGTCTGGCTGGCCTGTTTATCTCTATCCATCTACAGCAAAGTCTCTACAGGAGTTTGCTGGAGTTTTGCAGAACCTGGAGGATGAGAGAACACGGATGGTGAGTGTCAGATATATGCTGGAACATGGGCTCACTGCTTTGGAATTCAAGCGTTGTATAACCAATAAGTGAAGGTCTGGCGGCAGGCCTCTCTGTGTTTATACAGTATGTCAGTAGAGTGACTTCCTGTCAGCCGTCTGGTGACTTCCTGTATCTCTCCTCAGATTGAGAATGCCGATGATGTGCTGATCATGCCACTGGAGCGGTTCAGGAAGGAGCAGATCAGCGCTGCCAAGGTAAGGAGATATTATGACTTGACTCCCCCAAGTCATGCTGGGGTGAAGGATCCCCCTCTAAATGTCCTGGTAATCCCTACTACTGGGTCATTGTATGATTTTACAATCCCCTGTGGAGTATAAAGTGAATTATAGTATTTTTTGGGGTTATGTAGCCATCTCATAATCCCTCTTAAACCTTGAAAGGGACATTTGAACCTATCTGCTGCTACAGTACCAGGTTTTTAAGAAATGTACTGATCACTCAAATATTAGCAGTTTCCCCCTCAGTCTGACAGGTAACTGACTTTGTTCTGGTTGTCCTGATTCAGGAAGTTACATTTGTGTAGGTCTAAAATGTATACACCACAAGGAATAGCATTCCTTTATTAAATCCCCATTGATGACAGCATCCAGAGCTCTCCCTATACTGTACCTCTGAGTCTAAACTGCTCTCTGCTCTGTCCGCCAGAGCTGACAGGTCTGTTGTGATAAGACACTGCCACCATCTGGTCAATACAGGTATCACATGAAGGGCATCAGGATTTACTTGGTTGATAGTCAATGAAGAAATGTTAGTGAACTTTATTACATATTGACAAAACTCTTTCTGATTTGACCTCTCACCATATCGTTATTTTGAAGTCTAAGTTAGAAGAATGTGTAGGTTAATTAAACGTTTGAAGAATAATTTAGTGTTCCGAAAAGGGATACTTGGACTCAAAAGAGCCCACATTGAAACATGTTTGCAGTGTATAACAGACAAGACATGGGTTCATTTATTATTAAGGGTTAGAGCAAATTGAAGGGTCCTTTGTTACTTACATTAGGATGCTCTGTAATGACGTGTTGTGCAGCTGTTGGTGGTGGACCTTCTGTTCTGAGGAGGGTTGGTTCTACGTCCTGTGGAAACTGGCTGGCGATGAAAGGCCGGGTCATGTGACCGGGTGGACAGGGATGATGATGACATCAGTCAGTAGTAGGTGTGGACACAGTCAGTGCACCCCAGGGTGAGGAGTGCTGGACTGTATGTTACTGACACACCCTGCTCTATCTATCCGTCTGTCTGTGAGAGTGGCTGGGAGAGACACCTGTCTGTCTGTCTGTCTGTGTGTGTGTGTGTGTGTGTGTGTGTGTGTGTGTGTGTGTGTGTGTGTGTGTCTGTCTGTCTGTCTGTCTGTGAGAGAGAGGCTGGGAGAGACATCCTGTTATGTCTGTCCGTCTGTCTGTCTAACGTGCAGGTTTAAAGTGCTCTATTGTTTTCCCACCAGCTGTGGGCTGCCTCTGTTGGTTTCAGCAGTACTAGAGGAGATGTGATTTCAACCTGCATCTCACAATATTTTCCTCTAAATCTGTCTGTAAAGCAAAGCCCTGGACATACCAATAATACCCATGAGTCTTTGGAAAGGATGTTCTGTTGGAAGGCGGCAGTGATGATGCCAAAACAGAGCTCTATGTGTTATATAGAGGTCTTCTGACCTCATTGGGACATCCTCTTCAATACAATTTCAATATAAATTGTACTATGTGGTGTCCAGGACTTGGAAACAAGGTGACTGTTGGTGACCTTTTGACTGTCTATCACAGGAAGCCAAGAAGAAATACGACAAAGAGACAGAGAAGTACTGTGCTGTACTGGAGAAGCACCTAAGCCTATCAGCAAAGAAGAAAGAAGCACATCTTCATGAAGTAAGCATACATTGTTCTCCTTTCCCACAATCAAAATGGGCTAGAGTTGGCTAGTCATGACATGACATGTGTTTATGTTAAGAGGCATGTGTTTGTGCATGCGTGTGGGCAAGTGTGTGTGTGTGCGCTGTAAGTCAGTTCACACAGAATCAGAATCGCGTTTATTGTCCCACAAGAGGAACATCTTGTCACAGCTCACACATAGATACTTAAAACAAATCTGAAATAATAGAAGGAACAAGCAACAGCCAGGCAGGTATAGTCTCCCCCCCCTCCCCTGTCCATGGGAGAAATGACATGGAATTGTTCTCTATGGTGATAGCCCTTGCGATGAAACTCCTCCCGAAGGGCACGGTGCGCCTCAGAATTGTCCGGTATCTCACACCTAAATGGGAGGAGATCAAAGCAAAGTTGAAGTGGGTGGAGATATGATGTGTCGGCCTGTGTGGTGTAAAGCACGACCATTCAGGTGGGAGAGCAATCAGCATGACTTCACCGCGGGTTTCACCTGAAAGTCCTTTCAAACAGCATCCCATCCTTTTGCGTGTGGTGCAGGCCGACAGCCAGGTGGACCACGTGCGGCAGCATTTCTACGAGGTGTCTCTGGAGTATGTCTTCAAGGTGCAGGAGGTCCAGGAGAGGAAGATGTTTGACTTCGTAGAGCCGGTGAGTGAGCATGTCAATCTCCCACAGCATGCTGTCTATACTGTTGAGGGTTGCAAAATGCCATGAACTTTCCTAAACCTCCAAGGTTTTCCAGAAATCCTGGTAGGAAGTCTCCCGATTTCCTGCTCATTCCCTCCTGATTCAGGTAATCTTCCAACCAGGATTTTTGGGAAAATCTGGGAATTTTGGGAAGGTTACTGGAGTTTTGCAACCCTAATACTGTTACTGTACTCTATACATCTTACATGCTTAGTCATCTCTCCTTCATCCACACTGTCTACAGAACAAATGTAGCTGACAACAAGTACCTTTCAAATCAAATTACAGTAGATTAGGTTGATGGAATTGAATTACGTTTCTCAACCATGTTTCCTTTCCGTTTCATCCTTTGTATCAATTCTAGTTGCTGGCATTTCTTCAAGGGCTGTTTACTTACTATCACCATGGGTACGAGTTGGCCAAAGACTTCAACCACTTCAAGACAGACCTCACTATCAGCATTCAGAATGTAAGATACATATCAATGCCATACATTACGGGCCATTAGGTGCTAGTGAGATGTAATATTTTGCCACACCAAAGACATTTCAAGGCTGGGCTGGGCAGTATATTGTATTTTACTATATACCCGTATTGATGCGTGGACCGGTTTGGGTTTTTACTTTACCTTCAATAGCGGTATTTCAATGTTTGGTTTGTTAAATGTGATACGCAGCTCAGCACGCGTTATGTCAGTTTTCATAGTTTACTCCGTTTGCTATTTGAGTTGTCTTTCTCCCTCCCTCCTGCTGCATGCCTCTTCCTACACCAAGCCCTGCCCCCTGTCACTTCGTGGAGAGAGCAGTTGTTCGACCACAGAGTCACGAACACTTTCTTGCCGTGGTCCGCATGGCCAGATAGACGCAACAAGATGTTGGTGAAAACAATGCTGCTTTCCACAAGCGTTCTACAATTCCACTATTAGTTTGTGTATCTTACTCTTTGCAAACTACTGTCCGCTAGTTTGTCTTTTCTTAGCAAGTTGTGGCTAAAATAAATCTGGATAGCCGCTAATGCTAAACACTAGTTAGCTAGCTAGCTAAATGTACTAAGAGTCAGAGCAAATGTAGATAGGTAATAAATACAGCCTGGTACTAATGCTGGTCTAGGCCTAGATAAGTATGTTGTTTATACAACCGTATCTTAAATCAGAGAGGAGTAGGTGAAACATGAATATGTTAGCTATGTTTTATTTGAATTCATTATGGACCCCCATTAACTGCTGCCAAGGAGCAGCTACTCTTCTTGGGGTCCAAGACACATTAAGGCACATCACAAAATAAATCAACAAAAACAAAATAAAACACTACATCGGATAACATCACCACACCACTACATATCCACAACACAAAATGTACAATACCATACAACAATATTAAAATGTGTTTCTGTGCCTGTGTGTCTCTTCACAGCCCAGTTACATACACTTAAGTTGGTCATTAGAACACTTAGGTTGGAGTCATTTTTCAACCACTCCACAAATTTCTTGTTAACAAACTATAATTTTGCCAAGTCGGTTAGGACGTCTACTTTGTGCATTTACAAGTCCTGATCTGTCTCCTAGAGATCAACGGTACTTGTACAAAAGTATGTACAAAAGTATCTATATCCACAGTCAAACAAGTCCTATATCGAAAGGCCACTGAGCAAGGAAGAAGCCAATGCTCCAAAACCACCATAAAAAAAGACAGACTATGGTTTGCAACAGCACATGGGGACAACGATCATACTTTTTGGAGAAATGTTCTCTGGTCTGACGAAAAAAAAATATAACTGTTTGGCCAAAATGACCATCGTTATGTTTGGAGGAAAAAGGGGGAGGCTTGCAAGAACACCATCCCAACCGTGAAGCACGGGGGTGGCAGCATCATGTTGTGGGGGTGCTTTGCTGCAGGAGGGAATGGTGCACTTCACAAAATGAGGGAGAAAGGGCATCATGAGGGAGAAAAATTATATAGATATATTGAAGCAACATCTCAAGACATCAGTCAGGAAGTTGAAGCTTGGTCGCAAATGGGTCTTCCAAATTGACAATGACCCCAAGCATACTTCCAAAGTTGTGGCAAAATGGCTTCAGGACAACAAAGTCAAGGTATTGGAGTGGCCATCACAAAGCCCTGATCTCAATCCCATAGAACATTTGTGGGCAGAACTGAAAAAGAAGATGTTAAGAAGCCTTATGAACCTAGACTTGGTGTTCCGTACCACTCCGGTACCACTTAGCAGAGAGAACAGTCTATGACAAGGGTGGCTGGAGTCTTTGACAATTTTTAGGGCCTTCATCTGAAACCGCCTGGTATAGAGTTCCTGGATGGCAGGAAGCTTGGCCCCAGTGATTGGTACTGGGCCGTATGCACTACCCTCTGTAGTGCCTTGCGGTCAGAGGCTGAGCAGTTGCCGTACCAGGCAGTGATGCAACCAGGCACTCTCGTTGGTGCAGCTGTATAACTTTTTGAGGATCTGAGGACCGATGCCAAATCGGTCCTCCCCCTGAGGGGGAATAGGCTTTGTCGTGCCCTCTTCCCGACTGCCTTGGTGTGATTGGATCATGATAATTTGTTGCTCAACCTGCTCCATTACAGCCCTATCGATGAGAATGTGGGCGTGTTCGGCACTCCTTTCCCTGTAGTCCACAATTATCTCCTTTGTCTTGATCTCGTTGAGGGAGAGGTTGTTATCCTGGCACCACATGGCCAGGTCTCTGACCTCCTCCCTATACACTGTCTCATCATTGTCGGTGATCAGGCCTACCACTGTTTTGTTGTTGGCAAACGTAATGATGGTGTTGGAGTCATGCCTGGCCATGCAGTCATGAGTGAACAGGGAGTACAGGGGGGGGGGGGGGGACTGAGCACGCACCCCTGAGCGGCCCCCGTGTTGAGGATCAGCGTAGCTGAAGTCCAGGATCTAGTTGCAGAGAGAGGTGTTTAGTCCCAGGTTCCTTAGCTTTAGTGATGAGCTTTGAGGGCGCAATGGTGTTGAATGATGAGCTGTAGTCAATGAATAGAATTCTCACGTAGGTGTTCCTTTTGTCGAGGTGGGAAAGGGTAGTGTGGCGTGCAATGGAGATGGCATCATCTGTGGATCTGTTGGGGCAGTATGCAACTTGGAGTGGGTCTACGGTTTCTGGGATAATGTTGTTGATGTGAGCCTTGACCAGCCTTTCAAAGCACTTCATGGCTACAGACGTGAGTGCTACGGGTCCGTAGTCATTTAGACAGGTTACCTTAGTGTTCTTGGTCACAGGGACTATGGTGGTTTGCTTGAAACTTGTTGATATTCCAGACTCAGTCAGGGACAGGTTGAACAAGTCTTTGAAGTCACTTGCCAGTTGGTACATGTATACTCGGAGTACACCTCCTGGTAATCTGTCCTTGTGAATGTTGACCTGTTTAACGGTCTTACTCACATCGGCTACAGAGATCATGATCACACAGTCGTCCGGAACAGCTGATGCTCTCATGCATGCTTCAGTGTTGCTTGCCTTGAAATGTGAGCATAGAAGTAATTTAGCTCGTCTGGTAGGCTCGACTCAATAGGCAACTCTCGGCTGTGCTTCCCTTTGTAGTCTGTAATAGTTTGCAAACCCTGCCACATCCGACGAGCATCGGAGCCGGTGTAGTACGATTCAATCTTAGTCCTGTGTTGACACTTTACCTGTTTCATGGTTTGTTGAACGGCATAGCGGGATTTCTTATACGCTTCCGGGTTAGAGTCCCGCTCCTTGAAAGGGGCAGCTCTACCCTTTAACGGATGTTGCCCGTAATCCATGGCTTTTGGTTGGGGTATGTACGTACAGTCACTGTGGTGATGACGTCATCGATGCACTTATTGATGAAGCCAATGACTGATGTGGTGTACTCCTCATTGCGATCGGAAGAATCCCAGAACATATTCCAGTCTGTGTTAGAAAAACAATCCTGTAGTTTAGCATCTGTGTCATCTGACCACTTCTTTATTGACCGAGTCACTGGTGCTTCCTGCTTTAGTTTTATCTTGTTTGCAGGAATCAGGAGGATAGAATTATGGTCAGATTTGCCAAATGGAGTCAGAGGGAGAGCTTTGTATGTGTGCGTCTCTGTGTGTGGAGTAAAGGTGATCTAAAGTTTTTTTCCCTCTGGTTGCACATTTAACATGCTAGTAGAAATTAGGTAAAACGGATTTAAGTTTCCCTGCATTCAATTCTCCGGCTACTGTTTGCTTATGGCCTTCTACAGCTCATTGAGTGCGGTCTTAGTGCCAGCATCGGTTTGTGGTGGTCAATAGACAGCTACGAAGAATATAGATGAAAACTCTCTTGGTAAATTGTGTAGTTTACAGCTTATCATGAGATACTCTACCTCAGGCGAACAAAACTCGAGACTTCCTTAGTATTAGATTTCGTGCACCAGCTGTTGTTTACAAATATACACAGACCGCCACCCATTGTCTTACCGGAGGCTGCTGTTCTATCTTGCCGATGCATAGTAAACCCCGCCAGCTGTATGTTATTCATGTCATCGTTCAGCTACGACTCGGTGAAAGATAAAATATTACAGTTTTAATGTAATTTCATTTGTGTGGGTGTTTCATGTCCATGGGGTATAGAAATGGGGGAAGGTATCGTGGGGGTTATGATGCAGGAAATATTACTATGGATGGGGGATTTATCAATAAATGCGGGTTAAACACAGGATAGGTTTACAGTTGAAGTCGGAAGTTTACATACACCTTAGCCAAATATATTTAAACTCAGTTTTTCACAATTCCTGACATTTAATCCTAGTAAAAAGTCCCTGTCTTAGGTCAGTTAGGATCACCACTTCATTTTAAGAATGTGAAATGTCAGAATAATAGAAGAGATAATGATTTATTTCAGCTTTTATTTATTTCATCACATTCCCAGAGGGTCAGAAGTTTAAATACACTCAATTAGTATTTGGTAGCATTGCCTTTAAATAGTTTGACTTGGGTCAAACGATTCAGATAGCCTTCCTCAAGCTTCCCACAATAAGTTGGGTGAATTTTCGCCCATTCCTCCTGACAGAGCCGGTGTAACTGCATTAGGTTTGTAGACCTCCTTGCTTGCACACACTTTTTCAGTTCTGCCCACGGATTTTCTATAGGATTGAGGTCAGGGCTTTGTGATGGCAACTCCAATACCTTGATTTTGTTGTCAACTTTGGAAGTATGCTTGGGGTCATTGTCCATTTGGAAGACCCATTTGCGACCAAGCTTCAACTTCCTGACTGATGTCTTGAGATGTTTCTTCAATATATCCACGTAATTTTCCTGCCTCATGAAGTGCACCAGTCCCTCCTGCAGCAAAGCACCCCCACAACATGATGCTGCCACCTCTGTGCATCACGGTTAGTATAGTGTTCATCGGCTTGCAAGCCTCAGGTTATGTCGATATAGGACTTGTTTTACTGTGGCTCTAGATAATTTAGTATTTAGTTTAGTTTAGTTTAATTTAGTTTCCTCCAGCATCTTCACAGGGTCCTTTGCTGTTGTTCTGGGATTGATTTGCACTTTTCGCACCAAAATACATTAATCTCTAGGAGACAGTAAGCATTTCCTTCCTGAGCGGTGTGACGGCTGCGTTGTCCCATGGTGTTTATACTTGCGTACTATTGTTTGTACAGATGAACATGGTACCTTCAGGCATTTGGAAATTGCTCCCAAGGATGAACCAGATGTGTGGAAGTTGTTGAAATACATCCACAGGCACACCCGCAATTGACTCAAATGATGTCAATTAGCCGATCAGAAGCTTATAAAGCCATGACATAATTTTCTGGAATTTTCCAAGCTGTTTATAGGCACAGTCAACTTAGTGTATGTAAACTTCTGACCCACTGGAATTATGATACAGTGAATTATAAGTGAAATAATCTGTCTTTAAACAATTGTTGGAAAAATGACTTGTGTCATGCACAAAGTAGATGTCCTAACCGACTTGCCAAAACTATAGTTTGTTGAAAACGTGAAAAAAACGGTAAATACAGTATGCTCCATACATATATACGGTATGCTACAGTAGAAACAACAACAGCATATACAGAAAATAGGGCATTTACTTTGATAGGAACGGACACATGACCAAAGTTATTATTTTTAAGGAAAATAACAATGAAGGCAATGCGGGCGCCAGACAGAAAATGTGTTCTGACTAGAGATGCACATTGTCTTCATACTTGATCTGGGGAAACACTGAGGAAGTGCTTGGACTTGGCCAGCTCAATAAAGCCTCAAACATAAATAGTCTGCAACAGTGAAATGGGCTACTTCTTATGTGAATTAATGAGGAGGCGTATCACACCTCAATTCAAACTGTTGTTCGAAAATAATTTTAAATGAACAAGTTTAAACATAGCTTATAGATAATTAGCCGGCAGCGTGCCCTGGTTTGAGGGCAGCGCGGGTTAACTCTCCTGTTGTGTAACAATCACATTTTGGAACAGTGAGTGTGTTAAACACATAAAACAGCTGACTGTAGGGAGACCGTTAGAGACATTTGGAATTCACATGTGACAAGGTAATGTTGCAGTGATTTCACTTGCTGTGGTAGCCGAAGTGTATAATGTTGAGTCATGGCGTACATACAGTTAATTCAGAAAGTATTCAGACCCATTTACTTTTTTCACATTTTGTTACGTTATAGCCTTATTCAATTTGTTTTCATCATCAATCTACACACAATACCCCATAATGACAAAGAAAAAACAGGTTTTTAGACATTTTAGAACAGTTCTTAAAAATAAAAAACACATACCTTATTTATATAAGTATTCCGACCCTTTGCTATGAGACTCCAAATTGAGCTCAGGTGCATCCTTTCCATTGATCATCCTTGAGATGTTTCTACAACTTGATTGGGGTCCATGTGTGGTTAATTGAATTCATTAGACATGTTTTGGAAAGGCACACACCTGTCTATATAAGGTTGACAGTACATGTCAGAGCAAATACCAAGCCATGAGGTTAAAGGAATTGTCCGTAGAGCTCAGAGACAGGATTGTGTCGAAGCACAGATCTGGGGAAAGGTTACCAAAATATGTCTGCAGCATTGAAGGTCCTCAAGAACACAAATCAAATCAAATCAAATGCTATGTCACATGCTCCGAATACAACAGGTGTACCTTACAATGAAACGCTTACTTACAAGCCCTTAACCAAAAATGAAATTCAAGAAATAGAGTTAATAAAATATTTACTAAATAATCAAAATAAAAAAATCTAGTCAATCAAAAAGTAACCCAATACATTTCCATAACAATAACATGGCTATATACAGGGGGCACCGGTACCGAGTCAATGTGCGGGGGTACAGGTTAATCGAGGTAATTTGTAGAGTGACTATGCATAGATAATAAACAGTGAGTAGCAGCAGTGTAAAATCAAAGAGGGGGGTTCAATGTAAATAGTCCAGGTGGCCTCCATAATTCTTAAATGGAAGAAGTTTGGAACCACCAAGACTCTTTCTAGAGCTGGCCGCCTGGCCAAGCTGAGCAATTGGGGGAGAAGGGACTTGGTCAGAGAGGTGACCAAGAACTCGATGGTCACCCTGACATAGCTCCAGAGTTCCTCTGTGGAGATGGGAGAAACTGCCAGAAGGACAACCATCTCTGCAGCACTCCACCAATCAGGCCTATATGGTAGATTGGCCAGGCAGAAGTCACTCCTCAGTAAAAGGCACATGACAGCCTGCTTGGAGTTTGCCAAAAGGCACCTAAAGGACACTCAGACCATGAGAAACAAGATTCTCTGGTCTGATGAAACCAAGATTCAGCTCTTTGGCATGAATGCCAAGCATCACATCTAGAGGAAACCTGCCACCATCCCTACTGTGAAGCATGGTGGTGGGAGCATCATGCTGTGGGGATGTTTTTCAGCAGCAGGGACTGGGAGACTAGTCAGGATCGAGGGAAAGATGAATGGAGCAAAGTACACAAATTCCCCAAATACAGGTGTGCCAAGCTGGTAGCATCATACCCAAGAAGACTCTAGGCTGTACTTTTTTATACAAACATTTCTAAATGCCTTTCTTTGCTTTATCACTATGGGGTATATATTTAATCAATTTTAGAATAAGGCTGTTATGCAACAGAATGTGTAAAAAGTCAAGGGGGCTGAATAACTTCCGAATGCACTTTAGGTACACCTGTTATGGCTGCAATCCCGATACTGGGATCGATATGACAACTACCAGTGAAAATAGAGGGCGCCAAATTCAAACCACAGAAATCTCATAATTACAATTCCTAAAACATACGTGTCTTATATCATTTTAAAGCTATTCTCGTTGTTAATCCCACCAAAGTGTCCAATTTCAAATAGGCTTTTCAGCGAAAGCACTACAAACGATTATGTTAGGTCTCCACCAAACCACAATAATTTTCACAATAATTTTCCAGCAAAATATAGCATTCACAAAAACCAGAAATACAGATAAAATTAATCACTAACCTTGAATTATCTTCATCAGATGACACTCATAGGACTTCATGTTACACAATACATGCATGTTTTGTTTGATAAAGTTCATATTTATATAAAAAAATCTGAGTTTACATTGTCGCGTTAGATTCGCTAGTTCCAAAAACATCAACTGATTTTGCATAGCCACATCATTCAACAGAAATATTCATCATAAATGTAGATGATAATACAAGTTATACACATGGAATTATAGATATACCTCTCCTTATTAATGCAACCGCTGTGTCAGATTTTTTTTAAACTTTCCGTAAAAAGAAACGCATGCAATAATCTGAGACGGCGCTCAAAAGTAAGAACACCACAGCCGCAAAGATGGCGTCAACATAAACAAGAAATTACATGATAAATATTCCCTTACCTTTGATGATCTACATCAGAAAGCACTCCAGGAATCCCAGGTCCACAATAAATGTTTGTTTTGTTCGAAAATGTCTGTTATTTATGTCCAAATACCTTCTTTTGTTAGCGCGTTTGGTATGCATATCCCAACGCTAATTCTGGTCAGCGTTATATCGGACAAAAACTTCAAAACGTGATATTACCGGTCGAAGAAACATTTCAAACTAAGTACAGAATCAATCATTAGGATGTTTTTAACATATATCTTCAATAAAGAGTATTCCTTCTTGTCTTCGTGAGCAATGGAACGCAAGTGACTACCACGATGAAAAAGCGCGATCACAAAATGGCTGATTGATGGACATCTGATATATTCTGCTCTCATTCACTCCCACAACAACATAGAAGCCTCATTATAATTTCTATTGATAGTTGACATCTAGTGGAACCCCTAGGCAGTGCAACATCATTCATATCTCAAGGGGATTTCATTGGGGACTCTGGTGAATACATACAAGCTCAGATTTCTGACTTCCTGTTTTGATTTCAACTCAGGATTTTGCCTGCCAATATGAGTTCTGTTATCACTCACAGACATCATTCAAACAGTTTTAGAAACGTCAGAGTGTTTTCTATCCAATACTAATAATGATATGCAAATATTAGCAACTACGACTGAGGAGCAGGCCGTTTGATATGGGCACCTTTCATCCAAGCTACTCAATACTGCCCCTGCAGCCATAAAAAGTTAACTCAGTGCCAGTGGCAGGTCATTAGTAAATATTTTAGACAGTAAGGGGCCAAGACAACTTCCCTGGGGAATGCCCGACTCTACCTGGATTTTGTTGGAGAGGCTTTCATTGATGAGCACCCTCTGTGTTATATTAGTCAGGTAACTCTCAATCCACAATATAGCAGGGGATGTGAAGCCATAACACATACGTTTTTCCAGCAGCAAATTATGATCGGTCTAACAAAACAGCTCATTATTATCAATTTCTTTCAGCTAATTTCTTTTCAGTCATTTGTTTACTATGAAATATAATTGTGTCTGGTCAAACACATTTTTTTCCCAAAAGTTTACTAAGGGTTGGTAGCAGGCTGATTAGTCAGCTGTTTGAGCCAGTAAAGAGTGCTTTGCTATTCTTAGGTAGCGGAATTACGTTTTCTCCATCCAGGCCTGAGAGCACACACTTTCCTGTAGATTTAGATTGGAGAGATATAGTCTGTTGTCATCCGCAGTAAAGTTGTCAGACCCAGGTGGCTTGTCATTGTTGATGGACAACAATAATTATTTCACCTCTTTAACACTCACTTTACAGAATTCAAAATGACAATGCTTGTCTTTCATAATTTGGTCAGTTATGAATGGATAAGTAAGTTCAGAGTTTGTTGTTGTCATGACATGCCTAAGTTTGCTAATCTCTCACTAATTAGGGTCCCCTGGAAACATTGGCCAACACTTTGGTTCCTACCCTGTCAATAATCCCTCCCTGGCTTATTCATTAATTGTCATGTCAAACAACAATGCATTCAAGGTGCTGCCCACTTTATTTGAACTATATAATTAGAATAATCATTCTATTTCCATGATTCCAACAGTTCAGCTTTTAACTAGGCCTAGATGTTTTGCCCATATCATTCATCTCTGCGTGGCACAGTGTGGAAATGATTACAAAAGTACAGTAAATGCAGAAATTGTAGAATATGCTGAAAATGTATTTAGTTTGAACAGTATAAAACAATCCAAATCTAGAAATCCCAATTACAATCAATTATAATTGATGTGTTGCCACTCTAGGGTCATGACCTACTCATAAAGCATATGTAGAACTTTTATTATTAAAAAAACATAAAATACCATAATAAATGTGAAAAATATAAGGTTTTGTCCTAGCCCTAACACACTGACTGCAGACAATGGTGTTAGGATGTTTCCATCATTGTCTGTCTCCTTTCCTGCCCCGTTCAGACGCGGAACCGTTTTGAAAGCACACGGTCTGAGGTGGAGTGTCTGATGAGGAAGATGAAGGAGAACCCCCATGAGCACAAGAGTATCAGCCATGACACCATGGAGGGATACCTGTTTGTACAGGAGAAACGTGAGTGTCCCATCCTGCTCTCTCTCTCTCTCTCCCTCTCCCTCTCTCTCTCTCTCTCTCTCTCTCTCTCTCTCTCTCTCTCTCTCTCTCTCTCTCTCTCTCTCTCTCTCTCTCTCTCTCTCTCTCTCTCTCTCTCTCTCTCTCTCTCTCTCTCTCTCTCTCTCTCTCTCTCTCTCTCTCTCTCTCTCTCTCTCTCTCCTCTCTCTCCCTCTCTCCCTCTCCTCTCCTCTCCTCTCTCTCTCTCTCTCTCTCTCTCTCTCTCTCTCTCTCTCTCTCTCTCTCTCACCCTCTCTCTCCCCCTCTCTCTCCCCCTCCCCTCTCTCTCTCTCTCTCTCTCTCTCTCTCTCTCTCTCTCTCTCTCTCTCTCTCTCTCTCTCCCTCTCTCTCTCCCCCTCTCTCTCCCCCCCCCCCTCTCTCTCTCTCTCCCCCTCTCTCCCCCCCCTCTCTCTCTCTCTCCCTCCCTCCCTCCCTCCCTCCCTCTCTCCCTCTCTCCCTCTCTCTCTCATGCTGCAATGGGATACAATTTCACTACTCAGTGATTTATATTTACCACTTAGAAAAGCATGGGTGGCGGTAACATCACGACTACTGCTTTAGTCACACCAATGTTGTTTAGACACCAGTGTTGTTTGAAATAGATTTCAATTTCTCCATAGAAACAACAAGAGTAATTGTATTCAGGATGAGAATATCATGCTCTTAGAGGTGACGGGGGACCCAGCGTGTGCAATAACCATGGTAACCCACAAAATGTGTCCAATACTCCCCCCTCTCTGCTTCTCAATCTGCTCCTCTCTCTTCCCTCTCTCAGGCTCTTTCGTGTCAACCTGGGTCAAGCACTACTGCACCTACCATCGAGAGCCCAAACGAGTCACCATGGTCCTGTTCGACCAGAAGTCGGGTGGCAAAGTGGTGAGTTGACTCAGAGAGGAAGAGGTGTAGCCAGGGGCATAACAGGGGCCAAAATCGGTCTTTTCCAGCAGCACGGAGTATGGAGGTCAATGAGAGAGTGTTGAATTTGGTTGAACATCAGATCGGCAATTAGTTACCTCAATCTCAGCTTCAACTTTGACTCATCTGCTCTGGGCTCTTTCTGTAATTCCAATTCCGGCATTACAGAGGCAAGAGAGGGGCGAGATCGTCCCTCCATTCTATTGGCCACTTAATAATAAAATGGATGACCTCCGATCGCGGATTTGCTACCAACAGGACTCTTGTCACTGCAATATTCTCTGCTTTTCTGAAACATGGCTTTCGAACAAGATACCCCCCATGGCTATCCAACTCAATGGATTCTCCATTCACCAGGCGGAGAGGACATTGGAGTCAGGGAAGTCGAGAGGGGGAGGGATTTGCCTGTTCATCAATAACAAATGGTGTGCTGTCTCAAGTGCAGGGAAAGTCTCAACCTATTGTTCACCTGTCTTGGGATACCTGATGGTCAAATGCCGACCCTTCTACATCCCGAGGGAGTTTTCAGCTGTTATCGTGACTGTTGTGTACATTCCACCGCAGGACAAGAAAAATAACAAGCTAGCACTTAACAAAATTCTCAGAACAGGCTCAGAACAACTGGCAGGCATATTCACGGTAATCTTCAACCTCTCCTCTCCTCTCCTTGTCCCAGTCTGTAATCCCCACATGTTTTAAGATGACCACAATCATTCCTGTCCCCAAGAACTCCAAGGCTTCATGTTATAATGAGTACCGCCCTGTAGCACACATCTGTAGTCATGCAGTGGTTTGAAAGTCTGGTTATGGCACACATCAATTCCATCATCCCAGACACCCTAGACCCACTCCATACCGCTCCAACAGATCCATAGACGACGCAATCTCAATTGCAGTCCACACTGCCCTCACTCACCTAGATAAGAGGAATACCTATGTGAAGTGCTTTTCATTGACCACAGCTCAGTGTTCAACACCATTGTCCCCTTCAAGCTCGTCACCAAGCTTGGGACCCTGGGACCGAAAACCTCCCTCTGCAACTGGGTCCTGGACTTCCTGACGGGCCGACCCAAGGTGGTATGGTGAGGGTAGGCAACATCATCTCCACCACTCTGACTCTCAACACAGGGGCCCCACAGGGGTGTGTGTTTAGTCCCCCTCAGGAGGCTGAGAAGGTTTGGCATGGGCCCTCAAATCCTCACAAAATTCTACAGTTGCACCATTGAGAGCATCTTGACTGGCTACATTACTGCTTGGTATGGCAACAGCACCGCCATCACTCACATAGCGCTACAGAGGGTAGTGCGGACAGCCCAGTACATCACTGGGTCCGAGCTCCCTGCCATCCAGGACCTCTATATCAGGCGGTGTGAAAGGAAGCCCCGGAAAATTAGTCTCCAGCCACCCAAGCCATAGACTGTTCTCTCTGCCTCCGCATGGCAAGCAGTACAGGTGTATCAAGTTTGACACCAACAGGCTCCTGAACAGCTTCTATCCCCAAGCCATATGACTGCTAAATAGCTAAATCTGAGTTGACCCTTGTACTTTTTGTTGTTGTTGCACTGTCTCTATGTACACTCACTGGAATCTAAACACTCACGCACACTGACATTCCAACACTCACTTAATTTGCTCACACACACATAACATGCACTCACATTTATAATTACTCTACACACACGCACACACACTTACATATTCGCTGCTGCTAATACTCTGTTTATCATATATCCTGATGCCTCATCACATTACCCCTATACATACACTACATGAAAGTATGTGGACACCTGCTCATGGACCATCTCATTCCAAAATCATGGGCATTAATATGGAGTTGGTTCCCCTTTGCTGCTATAACAGCCTCCACTCTTCTAGGAAGGTTTTCCACTCGATGTTGGAACATTGCTGGGGGACTTGCTTCCATTCTGCCACAGAGCATTAGTGAAGTCGGGCACTGATGTTGGGTGATTCAGCCTGGCTCGCAGTTGGCGTTCCAATTCATCCTAAAGGTGTTCGATGAGGTTGAGGCCAGTGCTCTGTGCATGCCAGTCAAGTTCTTCCACACAGATCTCGACTAACCATTTTTGTATGTACCTCGCTTTGTGCATTATGGCATTGACATGCTGAAACATTAAAGGGCCTTCCACAAACTGTTGCCACAAAGTTGGAAGCACAGAATTGTCTAGAATGTCATTGTATGCTGTAGCGTTAATATTCACCTTCCCTGGAATTAAGGGACCTAGCCCAAACCATGAAAAACAGCCCCAGACCATTATTCCTCCTCCACCAAACTTTACAGTTGCCACTATGCATTGGGGCAGGTAGCGTTTTCCTGGCATCTGCCAAACCGAGATTTGTCCATCGTACTGCCAGATGGTGAAGCGTGATTCATCACTCCAGAGAACGCGTTTCCACTTCTCCAGAGTCCAATGGCGGCGAGCTTTACACCTCTCCAGCCGACATTTTACATTGTGCATGGTGATCTTAGGTTTGTGTGCGGCTGCTCGGCCATGGAAATCCATTTCATGAAGCTGTTGACGAACAGTTATTGTGCCAACGTTGCTTCCAGAGGCAGTTTGGAACTTGGTAGTGAGTGTTGCAACTGAGGACAGAATACTTTTACGCGCTACACACTTCAGCACTCGGTGGACCCGTTCTGGGAGCTTGTGTGGCCTACCACTTTTGCAACTGGATGTTTCCACCTCACAATAACAGCACATACAGTTAACCTGGGCAGCTCTAGCAGGACATGGTGAAATTTGACGAACTGACTTGTTGGAAAGGTGGCATTCTATGACGGTACCACGTTGAAAGTCACTGAGCTCTTCAGTAAGGCTATTCTAATTCCACTGTTTGTCTATGGAGATTGCATGACTCAGCAATGGGTGTGGCTGATATATCCAAATCCATTAATTTAATGTGAAAGGAAGCACCTCTATCAGTCCAGTATCCTAAATATGGTATTGGAACTGACCCTGTATATAGCTTCTTACTTTCTCATGTTCTTCTTCTTTGTATTTCTTATGTGTTTTTGTTTTACCTTGTGTAATTTTGAGTGTTACATTGATATTGATTAATGCATTGTTGAGTTTGAGCAGAGAGAGAAATGTTGGCATCCTTTGCCCGCCAGTTCTCGGGCAAAGGATGCCAACATTTCTCTCTCTTCTCCCTCTCTCTCTCTGCTCCTACAACTACCAAGGTCACACTGCATGGTAGAGTGGCATTTTGGGTAGGTAAACAAACAGACAACCACAAACTATCCATTATATTGACCAGATACTCAAGTGATCGTTTTAATGTCACGTGCCTTTAGACACTTAGCTAGCAAGTTAGCAAACCAAATGCATAGCTGGAGCCCTGAGCTAAGGGCTGAGGCATCAGCCTTCCAGTCATGATTTCAAGCAGAAATCATGTGTGATATCTGTCTCTAGAGATTTGAATGACTGCAGTTGATTAGTGCTTCAAAATACATCTGTGTGCTGGAGTCTGGCCTTGTGGTAAGTGCTGCTTACTCCGGACTATAACTTGACCTTTGTGGTATGGGTTCAAACCCCGCCTTCATATCTGTTTTCCTTTACCTGAATGTCTTCCCCGTTTGTGACTTTCTATCTCAATAAAGAGAAAATACCAATACAAGTATTTACTGACAAAAATGTAAATGTAACATGGAAGAATTTCAAATGATTTTACTGAGTTACAGTTCATATAAGGAAATTTGTCAACTGAATTAAATTCATTAGGCCCTAATCTATGAATTTCACATGAATGGAAATACAGATATGCATCTTTTGGTCACTGATACTTTAAAAAATGGGCCTCACAATGGGCTTCGTGATCTCGTCACAGTGCAGTGTCTCTGTGCATTCACATTTCCATCAATAAAAGGCAATTGTGTTTGTTGGTCGGTAGCTTATGCCTGCTCATACCATATATTTTGTTCAGTGTAAATTAAAAAATGCATCTGAAAGAGTGATTCCTGGTGGGCACATCTGCCCCTGACACCTCAGTATTGTCACTGTCAGTGGGCAAGGACAAACACTCAGTGGTAGTATATCGCTCCTCATTTCACTGTTCCTCTCATTGAAGTGTACTGTGGAGAAAAGGATGGCAGAAAGAGGGCGACGAAGTGATGGGGGAAGAGGACAAAGGGCAGAATAGGGGATAGAGGATAGGACATGAGAGGAGATAGAGAAGGGGAGGAGAGAGGTGATGGTGGGAGAGCAGAGGAGTAAAGTCAGAAGGGCAGAAAAGGATAATGGACATGAGAGGAAGGATCAGAGAGGAGAGGAGGTATCATTCAGAACACATCAGAGTCGTGGCTTGAGGCTCCGTCTCAGGATTGCTGCCTTGTGTCTCCCAGGATTCTCTGTGCAAACAGTAGTGACACTTCAGTTGCCAATGCACTCCCTTTGAAGGAGCGAGGAGATGGGGAAGAGAGGGAATGACGGGGAGATGGGGAGGAGATGGGCTGAGATGGTTGCACGGAAATAACCTACCTCAAAGTTTCTCACAATTTTTTTTCCTAGATCCTTTGAGTCCATCCATCCCTGTCCACAATTCACTGTGAGAATCAAAGACATGTGTCTTAAAATGACTTGGTTCCATACACGTGGCGGAAGGCACTTCCCATTGGTTGAACTTGAGTGTCATAAATGTCTCTTCTTAAAGGTCGATTAAGGCTTCCTCCGTCTTGCAGGGGGAGGAGGAGAGCTTCACTCTGAAGTCCTGCACAAGACGGAAAACGGATTCTATAGAGAAGAGGTTCTGTTTCGACGTGGAGGCTGTCGACAGGTGAGTCATTGCTGCTGGCTACCAGCTTGTTGTTACCCATTGCAACCACATGGCGGTGCTCACGATTGTCGCTGGGCTGAGGCTGTGGCTGACTGACTGTGGGGTCGGAGCTCAACGCAGAGGATCTTATTAATATGGATTGGCAAGCGGTGGATGTTAGATGACGAACGCTAAGTGAGATATCTGCCACCTCTCCAGCCCGGTCATAGAAGGGTGTTGTCTGACTGTATATAAAGCAGCAGAGCCAGTGACTCCCTAACTCTAACGCTAGCTCTACTGTGGCCGCTTCAGCCACTGATCTCCCTCCTCCTGCATCGGCCCATTCCTTCACTCAACCTTTGTAATTTATTCATGGTGTTTGTTTGTCCTCTGCCCAGAGAGTTTGTGTATGTGTGCGTGTTTGTTCACTAGATGCAGTGCACTGTTGTTGTTAGCAGCAGGAAATTTAAAGCTGGCCTCAACATGCTTTAGCACGCAGAGGCATCGCAAAGACATAACTTGAGGGTGACTGTCAGTGAGAGCGTGCGTTATGGCATCCTCTGCCCCAGAGTGTTTGTGTGTGTGTGTGTGTGTGTGTGTGTGTGTGTGTGTGTGTGTGTGTGTGTGTGTGTGTGTGTGTGTGTGTGTCTGTGGTTTTAATGGAGGACTGTGTTGACAGCTGAAGGTGAGCCTGCTGCCAGGGCCAGGTGAAATATGGCAACGCTGGCCAGGGATGAGCGTAGCTTAGTTGTAGTTTCGGATAGGGCCTGGGTCGGATTGATAGAGGTGTCAGTCTGTGTTGGGATGGTTGTGGTGGAAGCAGCAGATTGACTTGATGGGGGATAATGTTTAATAATGTCAGAGGACCCAAAGAGGGTGGACAACCCCCTTATGTAACAGTGATTTCCTTCTGTCAGTCACTGCTACGTGGTGTGTTGCGTTTGATGAAATGTGTGTGTTTGTGCGTTGCAGGCCAGGGGTGATCACCATGCAAGCTCTATCGGAGGAAGATCGCAGGCTGTGGATGGAAGCTATGGATGGGAGAGAACCGGTACGTTGCCAGGGTTACACACTCATCCTGTGCGTGTGTGTGCGTGACTGTGTGTGTGTGTGTGTACTCATATGCGTATAGCCCGCCACAGGGATTCGTGGCATAGCTGGCTAACTAACCTTCAACTCCTTTAGGAAGCCACTTCAGTCCGTAGCAACTTCCATTGATGTCAATGTACCATACTACAACATTACAGCATAGTGTACATGGGCTTATGCAAGTACAGCCTGTGTTCAGTACACGGATAGGTGCTTGTGACCGGTGGTGGTGGTTGATGGCGGTAACGCTAAGCTGTGTAACCGTGGTAACTGGGTGTCTCTGTTCCTTCCAGGTCTATAACTTAAACAGAGACAGCCAGAGTGAAGGCCGTAAGTGACACATTGGTATTAATTTGCTTTACTCTACCATCTGTCCGTATGAATGCACACTGATAATTGATGGGATTCATTCACTTCTCTACCTCCGTTTCTCCCTCTATTTTTCTCTCCGCCTATCTCTCTTCATCCCACTCTTTCTCTCTTTACCTTTCTCTCTCTCGTCCTCTCCCTCTCCCACTGTCCCACCCTGCCTCCCCCTCCCCCCTCCCCTCTCTCTCCATCTTTCAGTGGCTCAGCTGGATGTGGTTGGCTTCAACGTTGTGAAGAAGTTCATCTACGCTGTGGAGACCAGAGGTAATGAACTAAGGCGTGGCTGCTTACAGGCATCACAGGTCTCTAGTACTACTGTATTGCGAACCTGGTGTCACTGGTCACTCTTACAAGTCCTATACAATCTTTATAGATATCTGTCTTGTTCTGTCCTGTCCCACAGGCATTGACGAGCAGGGCCTGTACAGGATTGTTGGAGTAAACTCCAGGGTGCAGAAACTCCTGGGTCTTGCCATGGGTAAGACAGAGAGATAATGGAGCTGTTTGTGTGTGTGTGTGTGTGCATTTATGTGCGTGTGTGTGTGTGTGTGTGTGTGTGTGTGTGTGTGTGTGTGTGTGTGTGTGTGTGTGTGTGTGTGTGTGTGTGTGTGTGTGTGTGTGTGTGTGTGTGTGTGTGTGTTAGAGATTGAGTCCTTGCCCCAAAAACAAATCCGAACAGGTAATATTTGGGGGCAAGATTGAATCTAACTTATTTCACATTTATGCAGTAGTTTTGTTTGCACAACCTGTCTTATTCTGATAGCTGGAATCTCCTGCTACTCCTGTTTGGGGAGTCTATACTGTAGTAGAAAACGGTAGAAAACCATCCTGCGGATTTATGTGAATAGCTATGGGGAATAGGCAATGTATGCAACTGTATAAATAATGCAAAACAAGTTGAATTACTGTAGATATACTGTAGCTCTGAGACTGACAGACGGAAAAGCACAGGAGGAGGTGACCATAGAACTGGTAGAGGACTGGAGGAGAGAATATACTGACAACTGCCAAATAGAATACAATAGATAGGTTCAATCACAAACATCTGAAATCACAAAGCTCCTCAAATGACAGATGGTGACATCTATCCTCTCCCTCTGACAGATCCTAAAACCTGTGCTGACGTGGAGCTGGACAGTACAGAATGGGAGATCAAGACCATCACCAGCGCAATCAAGTACTACCTTAGGTACAGTATTGTGAATCCATTGCCCAGGTCTAGTCATGGAAATGACTAAAGATAGTAAAGGAACACAGGCTCTCTATGAGTACTGCAGTTAGTGTGTACAATAATGCTGCACCGAGTGAGAGAGGGCTGAAAGCATGTGGTTGTCCAGTATGGCCCTGGCCTGCTGAGTAGAGCTAAGGAGGACAGGATCGAGGGCCATGGGAGAGAGCAGAGGGGTTAGTATAAAGAAGAGATGAGAGAGGAGGAGGGGGTAGAGGGCTAGGACTGAGGAGACCCACATACACAAACAGCCAGTTGTCCGCCTGCCTAATGAAGAGGGAAATCAGCCTGATGAGTGGAGGGCCATGACTCTCTGCCTGCCTGCCGCTGTGCCCATTGACTCTCTGTGTCTTCTCTCCTCAGAATGCTGCCCGCGCCCCTTATGACTTATCAGTATCAAAGGAGCTTCATCAAGGCAGCCAGTGAGTCTTTTCTCTCCTCCTCCTTCCTCTCTCTCTCTCTCTTTCTCTCTCTCTCTCTCTCTCTCTCTCTCTCTTTCTCTCTCTCTCTCTCTCTCTCTCTCTCTCTCTCTCTCTCTCTCTCTCTCTCTCTCTCTCTCTCTCTCTCTCTCTCTCTCTCTCTCTCTCTCTCTCTCTCTCTCTCTCTCTCTCTCTCTCTCTCTCTCTCTCTCTCTCTCTCTCTCTCTCTCTCTCTCTCTCTCTCTCTCTCTCTCTCTCTCTCTCTCTCATAACAGTTGATCTGGTTCCACTTCTTTTACCCTCTTCCTCTTCCTGATACAGCTCTGCTGACTTTGTTTTGATAAACCAGTCTGGTTTTGAATTTGATGGCCTGGTTTAGCTCCGTTGGGCAGTAGTGGGGTTGACGTGTGAAGGAGAAGCAGGACGTAAGGGTGTGTCCTTGGCAAGCCATAAAGGAAATGGCTTTTCAGTGGGGCCAGCTGGGATGATGGAGGATGGGAAAGATAACCAACAACAACAACAAATATAGCCTATAATATATTTATTGCCCCCTCCCCCAAACGTCCCTTTACCATCTCCCTGTCCACTAATTGGTCCTTACATTAGCCAGAGCTGCATTTTCTCCTTCTCTTCCTTTTTCGCTCTCTCTCTCTTCGTCCCCTTCCTTCCACAGCCCATCTCTCTTCCTATTTTCCTCTCTCTTTCTCTCTCCCTCTCTCTCTGTCTCTCTCTATCCCCCTCTCTCTTCCCCCCCTCTCCCTCTCTCCCCGTTCATATCTGCTGTGTCATTGGCTGCCGCATACCTGCCTGCTCTGAGATGTCTGTTTCCTCCAGGCACTGCATGCTGGTTGACATCAGGCCATTGCCCCAAGATGAACTCTATTTTACGAGCACCTCCTCTTCCTCCTCCTGAGCCACCCCGCCCCTCTTTGCTCTGCTCCGGTTTTGGGAGGGAAGGCTGTGTGCAATCAGCAACCTAGTCTGAGGCATGCACCAGCAGGAAAACACACACCTACCAGACACGAACACTCATACTCATACACTTTCTGTCACACACAAACTCACTTAAATGACCACAGACACGCACCACACACTAATCTTAATCTTAACCCGAAAACTTAACCCTAAACGTAATTTTTTTTAAGTATTTAAAAGTATTTAGACCTTTACTTTTTCCACATTTTTGGTAGGTTACAGCCTCAATGTTTTTTTCCCTCATCAATCTACACACCATACCCCATAATGACAAAGCAAAAACAGGATTTTAGAATTTTTTGCAAAATGTGTAAATATATATATATATATATATCACATTTCCTTATGTATTTAGATCATTTACTCAGTACTTTCTTGAAGCACCTTGGGCAGCGATTACAGCCTCGGGTCTTCTTGGGTAGGACGCTACAAACTTGGCAAACCTGTATTTGGGTAGTTTCTGACATTCTTCTCTGCAGATCCTCTTAAGCTCTGTCAGGTTGGATGGGGATTGTCGCTGCACAGCTATTTTCAGGTATCTCCAGAGAGAAGTTTGATCGGGGCTCTGGCTAGGCCACTCAAGGACGTTCAGAGAATTGTCCTGAAGCCATTTCTGCGTTGTCTTGGTTGTGTGCTTAGGGTCGTTGTCATATTGGAAGGTGAACCTTCGCCCCAGTCTGAGGTTCTGAGCACTCTGGAGCAGGATTTCATCAAGAATCTCGCTGTACTTTGCTCCATTCATCTTTCACTAGATCCTGACTAGTCTCCCCATCCCTGCCGCTGAAAAACATCCCAACAGCTTGATGCTGCCACCACCATGCTTCACTGTAGAGATGGTGCCAAGTTTCCTCCAGACGTGATGCTTGGCATTCAGGCCAAAGAGTTCAATCTTGGTTTCATCAGACCCTAAAATCTTGTTTCTCATGGTCTGAGAGTCCTTTAGGTGCCTTTTGGCAAACTCCAAGCAGGCTGTCGTGTATATATTTGTCACGTCCTGACCTTAGTGCCTTTTTTATGTCCCTATTTTAGTTTGGTCAGGGCGTGAGTTGGGGTGGGCATTCTATGTGTTGTTCTATGTTTTTGTATTTCTGTGTTTGGCCTGGTATGGTTTCCAATCAGAGGCAGCTGTTTATCGTTGTCTCTGATTGAGAACCATACTTAGGCAGCCTGTTTTCCCACTATGATTTGTGGGTAGTTGTTTTCTGTTTTGTGTTGCTGCACCTTACAGGACTGTTTTGTTTTTGTTTCACTCTGTTTGTTATTTTGTTTAGTGTTTCTGTTCTAATAAATATAACATGAACACTACCCACGCTGCGCTTTGGTCCGATCCATCCTATTCCTCATCAGAAGAGGAAGACAATCGTTACAATTTTACTGAAGTGTGGCTTCCATCTAGCCACTCTACCATAAAGGCCTGAAGGGTGGAGTGCTGGAGAGATGGTTGTCCTTCTGGAAGGTTCTCCCTTCTCCACAGAGAAACTCTTGAGCTCTGTCAGAGTGACCATCAGGTTCTTGGTCACCTCCCTGACCAAGGCCTTTCTCCCAGAATTGCTCAGTTTGGCCTAGTGGCCAGCTCTAGGAAGAGTCTTGGTGGTTCCAAACTTCTTCCATTTAAGAATGATTGAGGCCACTGTATTCTTTGGGACCTTCAATGCTGCAGACATTTTTTGCACGCTTCCCCAGATCTGTGCCTCGACACAATCCTGTCTCGGAGCTCTATGGACAATTCCTTCTGATATGCACTGTCAACTGTGGTACTTTCCAAATCATGTCCAATCAATTGAATTTACCACAGGTGGACTCCAATCAAGTTGTAAAAACATCTCAAGGTTGATGAATGGAAAAAGGAATGCCTTGAGCTCAATTTCATGTCTCATAGCAAAGGGTTTGAATACTTATGTAAATAAGGTATTTCTGCTTTTAATTAGTAATACATTTGCGAAAGTTTTGTGTAGATTGATGAGAAAAAATAAACATTTAATAAATTTTAGAGTAATGCTGTAATGTAACAAAATGTGGAAAAAGTGAAGGGGTCTGAATACTTTCCGAATGCACTGTATATACTGTATGTGTATATATATATATATATATATATATATAGGGTGGCAGGTAGCTGGAGCAGCAGGTAGCCGCCCAGCTACCTAATAAACAACTATATATATATATATATATATATATATATATATATATATACACACTACCGTTCAAATGTTTGGAGTCACTTGGACATTTCCTTGTTTTTTAAAGAAAATCAAAAAAAAATGTCCACTAAAATAACATCAGAACATCAGAAATACAGTGTAGACATTGTTAATGTTGTAAATGACTATTGAAGCTCGAAATGGCAGATTTTTTAAATGGAAAATCTACAGAGGCCCATTATCAACAACCATCACTGCTGTGTTCTAATGGCATGTTGTGTTACCTAATCCCAGTTTATCATTTTAAGAGGCTTATTGATCGTTAGAAAACCCTTTTGCAATTATGTTAGCACAGCTTTTGTGCTGATTAAAGAAGAAATAAAGCGGGCCTTCTTTAGACTAGTTGAGTATCTGGAGCATCAGCACTTGTGAGTTCGATTACAGGCCCAAAATGGCCAGATTTCTTTTCTGAAAATCGTCAGTCTATTCTTGTTCTGCGAATTGAAGGCTATTCCATGCGAGAAATTGCCAAGAAACTGAAGATCTCGTACAACACTGTGTACTACTCCCTTCACAGAACAGCGCAAACTGTCTCGAACCAGAATAGAAAGAGGAGTGGGAGGCCCTGGTGCACAACTGAGCAAGAGGACAAGTCCTCAACTGGCAGCTTAATTAAATAGTAACCGCAAAACACCAGTCTCAATGTCAACAGTGAAGAGGTGACTCCGGGATGCTGGCCTTCTAGGCAGAGTTCCTCTGTCCAGTGTCTGTGTTCTTTTGCCGATCTTAATATTTTATTTTTATTGGCCAGTCTGAGGTATGGCTTTTTCTTTGCAACTCTGCCTAGAAGGCCACCATTCCGGAGTCGGCTCTTCACTGTTGACGTTGAGATTGGTGTTTTGCGGGTACCATTTAATGAAGCTGCCAGTTGAGGACTTGTGAGGCGTCTGTTTCTCAAATGTTACTGACAAGAAGCACATGGCCGATCTCTTTAATCAGAACTTCATTAAGTTAGAATTCCTATTTGACTCAGCTATGCCTCCTTGCCCGTCCAACATTTCCTCATCTCCCACCCCTTCTAATTTTTTATTTTACCTTTATTTTACTAGGCAAGTCAGTTAAGAACATATTCTTATTTTCAATGACGGCCTAGGAACAGTGGGTTAATTGCCTTGTTCAGGGCAGAATGACAGATTTTCACCTTGTCAGCAGGAATCGAATCCCAGAGCTGACAAACTTTCAGTTACAAGTCCAACGCTCTAACCACTAGTCTACCTGCCACCAATGCGACTATCCCCGATGCTTCTACTTCTTTTTCCCCTGCCACAAAGTTTATCTCTGCTGGCAGTCACCGAGGAGCTCCTTAAACTCGACCCCAAAAAAACATCTGTCCCTATCATCGCCAAGCCTATCTCTAACCTTTTTAACCTGTCTCTCCTTTCTGGGGAGGTTCCCATTGCTTGGAAGGCAGCCACAGTTCATCCTTTATTTAAAGGAGGAGATCAAGCTGATCCTATCTGTTATAGGCCTATTTCTATTTTGTCCTGTTTATCAAAAGTGTTTTGAAAAACTTGCCAATAATCAACTGACTGGCTTTCTTGATGTCTATAGTATTCTCTCGGGTATGCAATCTGTTTTCCGCTCAGGTTATGGATGTGTCACTGCAACCTTAAAGGTCCTCAATGATGTCACCATTGCCCTTGATTCTAAGCAATATTGTGCTGCTATTTTTATTGACTTGGCCAAAGCTTTTGATACGGTAGACCATTCCATTCTTGTGGGCCGGCTAAGGAGTATTGGTGTCTCTGAAGGGACTTTGGCCTGGTTTGCTAACTACCTCTCTCAAAGAGTGCAGTGTATAAAGTCAGAAAATCTGCTGTCTCAGCCACTGCCTGTCACCAAGGGAGTACCCCAAGGGTCAATCCTAGGCCCCACGCTCTTCTCAATTTACATCAACAACATAGCTCAGGCAGTAGGAAGCTCTCTCATCCATTTATATGCAGATTATACAGTCTTATACTCAGCTGGCCCCTCCCCGGATTTTGTGTTAAATGTTTTATAATAAAGCTTTCTTAGTGTCCAAAAAGCTTTCTCTACCCTTAACCTTGTTCTGAACATCTCCAAAACAAGGTCATGTGGTTTGGTAAAAATAATGCCCCTCCACAGGTGTTATTACTACCTCTGAGGGTTTAGAGCTTGTGGTATTCAACTCATACAAATACTTGGGAGTATTGATAGACGGTGCACTGTCCTTCTCTCAGCACATATCAAAGCTGCAGGCTAAAGATACATCTAGACTTGGTTTCCTCTATCGTAATCGCTCCTATTTCACCCCAGCTGCCAAACTAACCCTGATTCAGATGACCGTTCTACTCATCCTAGATTACGGAGAAGGGTGCTCTCGAGTGGCTAGATGTTCTTTACCATTCAGCCATCAGATTTGCCACCAATGCTTCTTATAGGATACATCGCTGTACTCTATACTCCTCTGTAAACTGGTCATCTCTGTATACCCGTCTCAAGACCCACTGTCTGATGCTTATTTATAAAACTCTCTTATGCCTATCTGAGATATCTACGGCAGCCCTCATCCTCCACATACAACACCCGTTCTACCAGTCACATTCTGTTAAAGGTCCCCAAAGCACACACATCCCTGGGTCGCTCATCTTTTCAGTTCGCTGCAGCTAGCGACTGGAACGAGCTGCAACAAACACTCAAACTGGACAGTTTTATTTCAATCTCTTCATTCAAAGACTCAATCGTGGACACTCTTACTGACAGCTGTGGCTGCTTTGTGTGATGTATTGTTGTCTCTACCTTCTTGCCCTTTGTGCTGTTGACTGTGCCCAATAATGCTTGTACCATGTTTTGTGCTGCTACCATGTTGTGTTGCTACCATGTTGTTGTTATGTTGTGTTCCTACCATGCTGTGTTGTCATGTATTGCTGTAGTGTTGTGTTGTCTCTCTTGTTGTGATGTGTGTTTTGTCCTATATTTATATTGTATTAAAAATATATATATATATCCCAGGCCCCCGTCCCCGCAGGAGGCCTTTTGCCTTTTGGTAGGCCGTCATTGTAAATAAGAATTTGTTCTTAACTGACTTGCCTAGTTAAATAAAGGTTACATTTTTTTAAAAATGGTGTGTGTACGCGCGCAGGTATGTGTGTATGCGAAGACACTGGGAGTCGATTGCGGTGGGGAGGTGACAGTGGGGGTATGATGTAGTGTCACCCCCTGTGAATGCTCTGTCAACTGGCTTTGTGGTGACTGATGAGGGCCATCCATCAGCTGTCTGCTCCCCGAGGCCTGGCCTGGCTTTCTGGCTGTAACCTAGCTGGCTGTGGACCACTCTGAGACGGCACAGTGCACTGACCTGCAGACACACACATCTGCCCAGTGACCCATTTGTGCAATGACCTGCAGTCCTCGGTTCAAATGGCATTTGTCTTATTTCAGATGTATCTGTGTTTCGAACTTCAGCTGCTTTTCATTGTGTTTGCCTGGCTGGCGCAATGGAACCAATGGAATATTAACTATATGCTCAAATGATTTGAAAGGTAACCAATTCGATTTGATTCGATTCTTGACCTCGGTTGTGCAGCCCTGTCCCAGTCCAGAAGACACTAGAGGAGAGAGAGAGAGGTAGCCTCAACTCCAGCTGTTGTTCAGTGTTGACTGGTCTGGTATCACGAGACTAGGCCAGAGGTACTGTAGGGTTCAGTAGTGAAGGTGTTCTGAGGCAAACCTCTCTCAGGTTAATGGAGGATAAGGATAATGCTGGCTGCATTCAGAAGCTACATGCAGGTTGTAACCGATAGTTACCTCAGTCTCCAAGGAATAAGTGCTTTGATCAAATCTGTGGTATGATAAGCTCTTGTGGTAAGCAGCAGTATAGTATATTGGCCGTGTGGGCAGTTAAAGCGGAATTGAACCAAGGGCAGGGTATTATAGTATTATTTCACCAGCCTTCTGGTAAATGCAACAGCGCCAATATGTTATGATAATGGCGAAAAGAGTGTTCTACATGAAGTTGTCATGGTTATTTAGACAGAGGAGTACAGGAAGCCAGTGTCCTTACTAACCTCACCTTCCACCTTCATCTCTTCCCCTCTGCTCCATCTCTCTCTTGTACTCTCTCCCCCCTCCATCTCTTCTCTACCTTTCCACTCCTCTATTTCTCTCTCTCTCCATCTCTCCCCCTCCATCCCTCCCTCCACCCTCTCTCTCTCTGTAGAACTGGACAATCAGGAGGCGAGGATCACAGAGATCCACAGCATCATCCACCGGCTCCCAGAGAAAAACCGCCAGATGCTGGACCTGCTTACCAAACACTTGGCAAAGTAGGTTAAGGTTAGGCCCGGGGTCCACGGACCCTTTCACTGTGTTACAAATCCTCCTGACCGTACTGCGCTGATGCCCACGACTACATCCGAGTCCCAAATGGCACTCTTTTCCCTATACAGTGCACTATCTTTCACCAGAGCCACATGGGGACTGGTCAAAAGTTGTGCACTCAATAGGGAATAAGGGGCAATTTGGGACTCAGTTGTAGTCATGGTCATCAGCGCAGTACGGTCAGGGGGATTTGTAACACAGAAAAAGGGACCGGCCATGACCATGACCATGACCACGCCTATAAGAGGATTGGCTTGGTAATGAACTCTGCACTGTATTGTTGAAAGCAGTAAGCAGTAATGGCTCCAAGCTTTCCCCTGTGTTCCCCCCTACTACACACCACGATCAACACACAACATTAGTTTGGTCCTGGCCTCATTCTATCCTTTTGGGTATTGTTGTCCAATTGAGGCAGTGGAGCCATCTGTCTGTCTCAGTGATCCTCCAGCATTAGGATTATGTCAGGGTGACGGTAGGTTACTGTCAGAGGCAGGCTGCAGACCTAAAACTCTTACCCTCTTTGTTGTTGTCCAGCATGCTGAGATAGGATTATGGATAATCCCGAACTGGTCTTCATGGGTTAGATTTCACTTGCATTCAAATCCAAATCAAATCAAATCAAATGTATTTATATAGCCCTTCGTACATCAGCTGATATCTCAAAGTGCTGTACAGAAACCCAGCCTAAAACCCCAAACAGGAAGCAATGCAGGTGTAGAAGCACGGTGGCTAGGAAAAACTCACGAGAAAGGCCAAAACCAAGGAAGAAATCTAGAGAGGAACCAGGCTATGTGGGGTGGCCAGTCCTCTTCTGGCTGTGCCGGGTGGAGATTATAACAGAACATGGCCAAGATGTTCAAATGTTCATAAATTACCAGCATGGTCTAATAATAATGATCACAGGCAGAACAGTTGAAACTGGAGCAGCAGCACGGCCAGGTGGACTGGGGACAGCAAGGAGTCATCATGTCAGGTAGTCCTGAGGCATGGTCCTCCGAGTGAGAGAAAGAAAGAGAGAAAGAGAGAATTAGAGAGGGCATACTTAAATTCACACAGGACACCGGATAGGACAGGAGAAGTACTCCAGATATAACAAACTGACCCTAGCCCCCCGACACATAAACTACTGCAGCATAAATACTGGAGGCTGAGACAGGAGGGGTCAGGAGACACTGTGGCCCCATCCGAGGACACCCCCGGACAGGGTCAAACCTGAAGTATATAACCCCACCCACTTTGCCAAAGCACAGCCCCCACACCACTAGAGGGATATCTTCAACCACCAACTTACCATCCTGAGACAAGGCCGAGTATAGCCCACAAAGATCTCCGCCACGGCACAACCCAAGGGGGGGCGCCAACCCAGACAGGAAGATCACATCAGTGACTCAACCCACTCAAGTGACACACCCCTCCTAGGGACGGTATGAAAGAGCCCTAGTAAGCCAGTGACTCAGCCCCTGTAATAGGGTTATAGAGGCAGGCAGAGACAGCAAGGGCGGTTCGTTGCTCCAGAGCCTTTCCGTTCACCTTCCCACTCCTGGGCCAGACTACACTCAATCAAATGACCCACTGAAGAGATTAGTCTTCAGTAAAGACTTGAAGGTTGAGACCGAGTTTGCGTCTCTTACATGGGTAGGCAGACCATTCCATAAAAATGGAGCTCTATAGGAGAAAGCCCTGCCTCCAGCTGTTTGCTTAGAAATTCTAGGGACAATTAGGAGGCCTGTGTCTTGTGACCGTAGCGTACGTGTAGGTATGTACGGTGTGACGACCCTCCCACTCTGTCTGCCGTATTATGTCTTTGTTCTTGTTTCCTTATTAGGATGCCGGTGGGCGGAGTTGGGAGGGTCGTCAGCTTTATGGGAAACACCTGGGCCAGGTGTCTCCCAGGATAAATAGACCTCTTCCACATTCATGGAAGAGACTCTCTCCATGCAGACACCTTTGTAGATTGTGTTGGGGTTCTTGGTGGACTTTTGTTTGTTTGCTTTGGCACCTTTCAACACCCTGCATTATCACATTCATGCATGCAAAACACTCACTTACACTACTGATTACTGCTTACACACACCATTGTATATTTTCCTTAGTTGCTTTAGTTAATAAATACATATTTTGTTACGCCTTATCTCCACGTTGTCTCCCTTTGTTACGGGCTTTGAGCCGGTTCGTGACAACGGCAGGACCAAATCAGAGAGATAGGTAGGAGCAAGCCCATGTAATGCTTTGTAGGTTAGCAGTAAAACCTTGAAATCAGCCCTTGCCTTGACAGGAAGCCAGTGTAGGGAGGCTAGCACTGTAGTAATATGATACATTTTTTGGGTTCTAGTCAGGATTCTAGCAGCCGTATTTAGCACTAACTGAAGTTAATTTAGTGCTTTATCCGGGTAGCCGTAAAGTAGAGCATTGCAGTAGTCTAACCTAGAAGTGACAAAAGCATGGATTAATTTTTCTGCATCATTTTTGGACAGAAAGTTTCTGATTTTTGCAATGTTACATAGATGGAAAAAAGCTGTCCTTGAAATGGTCTTGATATGTTCTTCAAAAGAGAGATCAGGGTCCAGAGTAACGGTGAGGTCATTCACAGTTTTTTATTTGAGACGACTGTACAACCATTAAGATTAATTGTCAGATTCAACAGAAGATCTCTTTGTTTCTTGGGACCTAGAACAAGCATCTCTGTTTTTGTCCGAGTTTAAAAGTAGAACGTTTGCAGCCATCCACTTCCTTAAGTCTGAAACACGTGCTTCTAGCAAGGGCAATTTTGGGGCTTCACCATGTTTCATTGAAATGTACAGCTGTGTGTCATCCGCATAGCAGTGAAAGTTAACATTACGTTTTCGAATGACATCCCCAAGAGGTAAAATATATAGTGAAAACAATAGTGGTCCTAAAACGGAACCTTGAGGAACACCGAAATTTCCAAGTTGATTTGTCAGAGGACAAACCATTCACAGAGACAAACTGATATCTTTCCGACAGATAAGATCTAAACCAGGCCAGAACTTGTCCGTGTAGACCAATTTGGGTTTCCAATCTCTCCAAAAGAATGTGGTGATCGATGGTATCAAAAGCAGCACTAAGGTCTAGGAGCACGAGGACAGATGCAGAGCCTCGGTCTGATGCCATTAAAAGGGCATTTACCACCTTCACAAGTGCAGTCTCAGTGCTATGATGGGGTCTAAAACCAGACTGAAGCATTTTGTATACATTGTTTGTCTTCAGGAAGGCAGTAAGTTGCTGCGCAACAGCCTTTTCTAAAATTTTTGAGAGGAATGGAAATTCGATATAGGCCGATAGTTTTTATATTTTCTGGGTCAAGGTTTGGCTTTTTCAAGAGAGGCTTTATTACTGCCACTTTTAGTGAGTTTGGTACACATCCGGTGGATAGAGAGCCATTTATTATGTTCAACTTAGGAGGGCCAAGCACAGGAAGCAGCTCTTTCAGTAGTTTAGTTGGAATAGGGTCCAGTATGCAGCTTGAAGTTTTAGAGGCCATGATTATTTTCATCATTGTGTCAAGTGATATAGTACTAAAACACTTGAGCGTCTCTCTTGATCCTAGGTCCTGGCAGAGTTGTGCAGACTCAGGACAACTGAGCTTTGAAGGAATACGCAGATTTAAAGAGGAGTCCGTAATTTGCTTTCTAATAATCATGATCTTTTCCTCAAAGAAGTTCATGAATTTATCACTGCTGAAGTGAAAGCCATCCTCTCTTGGGGAATGCTGCTTTTTAGTTAGCTTTGCGACAGTATCAAAAAGGAATTTCGTATTGTTCTTATTTTCCTCAATTAAGTTGGAAAAATAGGATGATCGAGCAGCAGTAAGGGCTCTTCGGTACTGCACGGTACTGTCTTTCCAAGCTAGTCGGAAGACTTCCAGTTTGGTGTGGCACCATTTCCATTCCAATTTTCTGGAGGTTTGCTTCAGAGCTCGGGTGTTTTCTGTGTACCAGAGAGCTAGTTTCTTATGAGAAATGTTTTTAGTTTTTAGGGGTGCAACTGCATCTAGGGTATTGCGCAAGTTTAAATTGAGTTCCTCAGTTAGGTAGACAGAGGGAATCTGGAAGGACATCAAGGAATCTTTGTGTTGTCTGAGAACTTATAGCAAGACTTTTGATGGTCACCATTTCTATTTACGTTTCTATTTGCATTTCATGTGCTGTTACATATGAGATGGTAAGTCCAGAAATCGTACATTTCAGTTGTTCTATAGATCGAAATGGGCAGATGTTGGATAACAACAGTGTTGAAGTGTTCGAAATTTAGCTAAAGGAAGGGCTTGACTTTGTTGGCATGTGCACTATGATATAGCAGTTATTTTGGCCAACTGGCAACTGGCATTAGTGATATGTGTTGCAATTAAAGAACACATCAGTGATAGTGAAGGGTCGTTCACTAACGAACGGCTCTATTAGAGCGGTTATTTTTTGTGATCGTCGGGAACCAAATCGCATCTTTGAAAGAGCCGTTAATTTGTCTCCCTAATTTGCATACTTTCACTACTGCTTTTTGAGCTCCAAACAACACATTTCTGCAAATGAGTTATATATATATATATATTCACTAAAGATTGCAATTCCTCACTGCAGGAACAATATATAGTGAGGAGAGAGCCTTTTTCTAGTCCACACATTTTTACAGTGAGCGCATATTCGTTTTGCAGGCCATCTAATAATTTGGTCAGGTAAAAATGCATTTGAACTTGCATGTCACAATCGGACATAACATGGTTTTTAGGTACATTTTAAGCGCTACTGAATAAAGAGCCGTTTGGAAGCCACATTATCATATCTTTTAGCTAAACAGAGCCAAATAAGCCCGCTCACTGAAAGGCTTAAATTCTGGTAAGAATCACTTATTTTGTGTTTTAAATGGCACTCTATTCCTTTTATAGCACACTAGCGAGATGATGTTGTTGTTGTTGGGGTGGTCAATTTATTGTATTTAATTCAATTTATGGTAACACAGACAAAAAACTGAACACCCATTCCCACCCCGCACCCTCACAGGACCCCATTTACTGAAGATATCATAGCAATTCTCTTATTTTTTTTCAATAGACCACAGCTCAACATTTGTCTCTTTAGCACCATGCATATGGGACATAGAAAGTTCCATGTTAGCTGGGTCCATAAATGAAAGCGCCCTTTGACAGAGAGTAAGGCTCTTGCCAACGCAACACAACCATCTTTTTTGGCTGCTGTAAGTCCGGCTAGCCATATTGGTTTTTCGCTACCGGTAAGTTCCATGGAAGAATCGTCATTGATTGTTGTTGGTGAAAAGGGTATATTTTTTAGCAACAATGGTGGATAAAGACATTAAAACCTGATTCCAGAGTGGGAGGACCTCTGGGCATTCCCAAATCATGCCTTGGGCATGTCTCTCTCTCTCTCCTTCCCTCTCTCTCAGTCTCGTTCTCTTTTTCTCTCTCTCGTTCTCTCTTTTTCTCTCTCTCGTTCTCTCAGTTTCTCTCTGTCTCTCTCTCGGTCTCTCTCATTCTCTCTCTTTGTCTGTCTGTCTGTCTCTGTCTGTCTCTCTCTCATTCGCTCTCTCTTTGTCTGTCTCTCTCTCTCTTTGTCTGTCTGTCTGTCTGTCCCCCCCCCCCCTCTCTCTCTCTCTCTCTCACACACAAACACACCTCTTCATCTTTCTCCTTTCTTTCCCCTCCCTCCCCCAGTGTGGCCAGTCACCACCAGCAGAACCTGATGACTGTGGCCAACCTGGGCGTGGTGTTCGGCCCCACTCTGCTGAGGCCCCAGGAGGAGACTGTGGCTGCCATCATGGACATCAAGTTCCAGAACATTGTGGTAGAGATCCTCATCGAGAACCATGAGAGGGTGAGTCAGACAGTCAGTTGTTCAACACAGTCCAACACCCAGACGTGGATGACGGCACGTCTCTAAGTCGCAGTCCCTATCACTCACCGCTTACCACATTTTTCTTTCCTTGGACATACACAATGGTGTGTAGGGCAACTGTTAAACCTCTGTCCAATACCCAGTACCTAAAGTTTTTTGTAAGTCAAGCATATTCTGAAAAGGGGCCCACGAGAGGAAGGGTGAGAAAAGTCACAACTATAATCTGGTTAGCCAGGGTGGAGGAGTATTTCTCACTAAGAATACCGGTGCAAACTAATGACCCAGATTCATCAGCCCCAGAGTTTTGATTTGATTATCTGAATGGAACGGGAGCAATGTTGTCAGAGGAATGTAGGATGCAAGACACTGTTGGGAACATAAGCATCAACAGTATTACTTGTTGATAACATCCCTGAAAACCTGAAACCATTATGGGAGTGAAATGGAAAGTATTACGCTATGTATAACAGATCATTCTAGTCTCCTCTCTTCTCACAAAGGCCCTACTATAGGACTGTCAAACTATTTATAGTTGTGTTAACTAATGTATAGTTAGTTGTGTGAGTAAGTTATATTAGCCATGGGTGGGTACCGGTATTCTATGTATGTGTAGGTTGAATTTGCCAGTCCTGTGTGTGCAGATATTCAAGGATATGCCAGTTCCGGGAGGTGGCCAGGCCAACCTACAGCTCAACCTGCAGCCTCGGAGGAAAAGCGCAGAGAGCAAAGCCCCGTCCTGCAGCGAGAGACCCCTTACCCTCTTCCACACACCCACACACACCCAGAAAGGTAGGCAGGAGCACAACAGTCTCTTTACCACACACACCCTTCTTCGATGTTCAAAGTGTCAGTCGGGACAGGAGGCATCCACATTGCCTGAGATTTGTTCGTCCTCCTTATAAGAAATGACTTTATTAGCAGAAAAACATTCATTGACAGCATTTGCTTTAGCGGCTGACACGTTGATCACCAATCTTAAATATCCTCCTCTCAGCCGCTCACATTTTGTATACTCAGTGTACATCTTCTTCTTGCTGTTACGTAGTGGAGAAGAGGAACAGCGTGGTAGTGAACTCTACTCCAGAGCCCCAGCAGCTTCATCCGGCCCAGGCCAACGCCCCCCACAACAACCCATCAGCCACCCGCTCTTCCTCCACAGCAGCGGTCAACCATAACAGCAGCGGCAGCCACGGCCACAGCTGGACCCAACGCAACAGCCTGACCAGCACTGACGGAGATCAGGACGGGGGCCTGATGGCCAGGCAGAACTCACAGAGCCGCCCTAACTCACTGTGAGTACACATGCATAAGCACATATGCACAAACACTCACACGCACACGGACATGCACACACACACGCACACACACACACACACACACGCACACGCACACGCACACACACACACACACACACACACACGCACACACACACACACACACACACACACACACACACACACACACACACACACACACACACACACACACACACACACACACACACACACACACACACACAAGCTTTCTTTCTTTCCCCCTCCTCTCTATTTCTTCCTTCAGCCTCCTCTCTTTCTATCTTTCTTTCTCCTTCTCCTCACCAGACAAGGGGCATTCTCTGCGTTGACATCAAAATAACATTTATTGGTCACATACACATGGTTAGCAGATGTTATTACGAGTGTAGTGAAATGCTTGTGCTTCTAGTTTCGACAGTGTAGCAATATCTAACAATTCCACAACAAGTACCTAATACACACAAAGCTAAGTAAGGAATGTAATAAGAATGTATAAATATAAATATATGGATGAGCAATGTCAGAGGCATAGGATAAGATACAATAGATAGTATAGGATACAGTACATATTCTACATATGAGATGAGTAATGCAAGATATGTAAACATTATTAAAGTGGCATTATTAAAGTGACTAGTGTCCCGTTTATTAAAGTGGCTAATGATTTCAAGCCTGTATGTAGGCAGCAGCTGCTCTGTGCTAGTGATGCCTGTTTAACAGTCTGACATAATACCAATTCAAGTGATGATAGAAGACATGTTTGATGGAATTTGATCTTGCCTTGTGAAATCTCCCAAGGGTAGACAAAAGTAATATTGCTCACTGGGAGATGTGAGATGTGTTCATAAAGACAGACTCTGGCACATTCAACCTACACATACTACAGGTACCCACCCATGGCACGTGTACGTCCTCTCTGATTACAAAAATAGGCAGGTTCTCCAATGTCAGCTAAGGAACTCTGTAGTTCTGTCAGAGTGGTCATTGGGTTCTTGGTCACTTCCCTGACCAAGATCCTTCTTTCCCGATTGCTCAGTTTGGTCGGACGGCCAGCTTTAGGCAGAGTCTGGGTAGTTCCATATTTTTTCCATTTCCCAATGATGGAGACCACTGTGCTCTTGGAAACTTTCAACACTCTAGAAATTGTTTTACACTCTTCCCCAGATATACACTGAGTGTACAAAACATTAAGGACACCGGTTCTTTCCTTGAATTCAGGTGAAAGCTATGATCCCTTATTGATGTAACTTGTGTTCATGTAAATCTGAGGAGGAGCTAGATGGCACCGGTTGACATGGCCACCTTGTTTCAGGCTCCTAAGCAAATTTTACAGTATTTTAAAAAATCACATTATTAGCCCAGATCTTTCTTTGCATTATTAAATATAGCTGGAAATAACTTTTGAATATCAGAGAGGCGGTAACTCACCAGCATTTCGACCAGGAATACGAACTTTCCTGAGTTGGATCCTTTGTTTGTGCCTTCCAAGGAGATTGAACTTATGCCAGAGGCTGCTCCAAGACGCCGCTGGAATATTCGGAGTGGACTTTTAGTCCAACTCAGGAGGCGTGCACACCATCCACCACTTCCGAGTATATTACTTGCTAATGTTCAGTCCCTGGACAATATAGTAGACAAGCTCAGGGCGAGGATCTCCTTCCAGAGAGACATCAGGGACTGTAGCATACTCTGTGTTACGGATCATAGCTCACTCCGGATATACTGTCCCCGTCCATACATCGTGTGGATAGCAATAAAGTTCTCTCCGGGAAGAAGAAAGGTGGAGGTGTATGTTTCATGATTAGCTACTCATGGTGTGATTCTGGTAAAGTACAGGAACTCAAGTCCTTTTGTTCACCCAAACTAGAATACCTCACAATCAAGTGCCGACCTCATTACCTCCCTAGAGAATTGTCTTCGGTTATTGTCACAGCTGTGTATATTCATGACTGGACCGAGAAGGCTATCCAAAACATCCAGTGACTCTGACTCTGAAATCTAGGGACTTCCTCCTCAACATGCACGGACACAGCATGACAAACAGATGAACCCAGCGATGTATCAGTACCGGCCAAAAGAACCGGTTTAACGTCCTCTGCGGACTCCCACAGTTCGGCCCCAGAAGAACGTGTATAATAGGGTTCTAGTAGATTTACATGGCACAGTTGGTGCACTTTCTTCCATTCCCAGAGTGGCAACAAGATAGTTTTGCCTAGTACACTGGTGCACAACTGTATATGGACCTTGAAAAAGAGAACCAACATTTGGCAGAGCAAGAACCTGGTCATCTGGACTAAAGTGACGAGACTCAGCTCGCCGATCAAATATTCCTTTCATCCTCCGCTGTGAAGATGACAGTTTCTCTTTGGCCATCTCACCGGCATGACTGGAAATCAGGCATCACCGGAAATCACGCACAAAAGATAACAGGGACTGAAGTGGCTTGGGAGACTTCCAACCATCCTGGAGCACTGCTAGAAGCCCACACACACTATGTCGTTTGGACTGAAACCTGTGCTCTCCTGTGAAACCTCCCTGGCGGCTAACAGTAACCATGGCAACCCCTCCTCCCAATCCTTATCCATCTCCGTACAATAAGCTCTCAACAAAGACCTAACTGTTTGATGGAAACGTTCCAGCGCTCCTTGACTCAAATTGCCAAATTGTGTTTTAATATGGTGCTGTTGGAGAACGTGACCAAACAGATTAGAGGTGAAATTAGAGCCTCGGTCACTCTGAATAACCTTAGGGATTCCAAACAGCGAGATAAACTGAGTCAAAGCTTTTAGCACAGACTTAGTCGTGATAGACCGGAGAGGATAGGCAGCAAGAAACCTAGTAGTCTGACACATCACAGTGAGCAGTTAACTACTACCATTCTTAGAGCGAGATGGCTAACACAGTCAACAATCAGATACTCAAAAGGCTGGCTGACTATGGGAAGAGGAAACCGCAGTACCGGCTTAATAGCTTGATTAGGTTTACCCGTTAATTGACAGGTGTGACAGGTTTTGATGAACGCAGAAACATCCCTCTTTAACCTAGGCAGAATTTTTTTTTCTCAGTATGCAATTGCAGGTTTTCCTCATGCCCAGATGTCCAGCAACATCCTCGTGGGAAGTTTTCAACACCAACTCACAAAGGTTAACTGGTACAACAACCTGACTAATAGCCTCCCCCACAAAACAACTACCACGTGGCACCTATTTTCTCATCAGGACATCATCCTGGAGAAAATAGCCATGGGCACCATCTCCCAACTGTTCGGCAAGCAAAATTTGGTCATGCAATGATTACATTCTGGGGTCAGCCAACTGCTCCTTGATTAGATTGGAGCAGAGCACTGATAACGGGATAACAGGGAAAGTAGTGACATATTTCTTTAGAACATTATTGTTACCCGGCGCAGTGACCAGGTCGCCCAGGCTCATGGGATGAGTCACCGCTCGCGCAGAGAACACTCTGCGTGCTCTCATCGGGAATCCTTACAAACGACGGCTTAGCGGAAACCACTAGAGGTGGAGACACAACGGGCAATGGAAGGACACACCCCTACAACAACTTCGCCTTCCACTAGTTCAGGATCCAACATCAGTTTATGCAAGGGAACTGACAGTGTTCAACCCAATTCCCCTAATTAAAACACTGTTCCCCGAATCAGTCTCATCAGGGAAGGGTAAAAAAGACTCTAACACAAATGACCCAGAGGCACCTGTGTCCCTCAGGATCTTCACTGGCACTGGGTTGTTACTTCCTAACAGAGACACAAAACCCTCTGTAATGAAAGGCAAATAATCTGGGTCAATTGGGACTTTCACATGTACCTGGGCATGAGACGGAGTGAAAGGAGAGAACGGATGTGGGACAGTGCGAGTATTACATTTACCTTTAGCCCTGAGAACAGTCTTGACACTCTTGACAGAAACCAGCTTTACCACAGGAGCCACAGGAGCCAGGCTCAACCCGAGATGAATGAAACTCTGCCTGTGAACCAGAGTGTCTCGTGGGCAAAAACCAAATCTCTCCGAACGCTCCCACTTACTCTGAATATGTGGCTCTGCAAAGCCACTTTTGTGAGTCAAAACATACTTGTCCGCCCGAAACCGCAGCTTCAGAGACAGTCATCACTTTTCGTTTGTTAATATACTGGCTATTGAATCAGGGATTGTATCCTTAAATTGCTCTAGGATAATCAGATCACACAGCCCCTGGAAAGTCTTAACTGCAGAGGCAGAACACCAGCGATTAAACTGTAAACTCAACATGAGTCTGTTTATCAGCCCTTTTTAAAGTTCTAAATTGTTGGTAAGCCTCAGGAACCAATTTGTAAATCTGTAACACAGCCATTTTAACCTTAGCATAGCTGATGCTCTTCGGCTACACTAAGAGCTGAATATGCTTCCTGCACCTTACCAGTCAACACACACTGCAACATTAAAACGCAGAATCAGAATCAGAATCAGGCCAACTAGTTTCAGCAACACACTCAAAAAACAACAACAAAAATGTCTCAGGGTCCTTCTCATAAATTTTTTGCAACAGCCGTACGTTTCCAACAATATCAAAAGTGTCCGGGGCATGACCGAGAGAGGAGCGACCATCCCTAACCAATTTCAGACGCTTTTTTGGCAGCTTGATTTCAACGCTCCAAATCCTGTTTAAATTCCAATTCCTTTTCATACTTAACACGATCATGCTCTTCTAGCTTAGTGCAATCATACTCTAGCTTAAAACGATCATGCTCTTCTAGCTTAGTACAATCATACTCTAGCTTAACACGATCATGCTCTTCTAGCTTAGTACAATCATACTCTAGCTTAACACGATCAAGCTCTTCTAGTTTAGTACAATCATACTCTAGCTTAACACGATCATGCTCTTCTAGCTTAGTACAATCATACTCTAGCTTAACATGATCATGCTCTTCTAGCTTAGTACAATCATATTCTAGCTTAACACGATCATGCTCTTCTAGCTTAGTACAATCATATTCTAGCTTAACACGATCATGCTCTTCTAGTTTAGTACAATCATATTCTAGCTTAACACGATCATGCTCTTCTAGCTTAGTACAATCATATTCTAGCTTAACACGATCATGCTCTTCTAGTTTAGTACAATCATATTCTAGCTTAACACGATCATGCTCTTCTAGCTTAGTACAATCATACTCTAGCTTAACACGATCATGCTCTTCTAGCTTAGTACAATCATACTCTAGCTTAACACGATCATGCTCTTCTAGCTTAGTACAATCATACTCTAGCTTAACACGATCATGCTCTTCTAGCTTAGTACAATCATACTCTAGCTTAACACGATCATGCTCTTCTAGCTTAGTACAATCATACTCTAGCTTAACACGATCATGCTCTTCTAGCTTAGTACAATCATACTCTAGCTTAACACGATCATGCTCTTCTAGCTTAGTACAATCATACTCTAGCTTAACACGATCATGCTCTTCTAGTTTAGTACAATCATACTCTAGCTTAACACGATCATGCTCTTCTAGCTTAGTACAATCATACTCTAGCTTAACACGATCATGCTCTTCTAGCTTAGTACAATCATACTCTAGCTTAACACGATCATGCTCTTCTAGTTTAGTACAATCATACTCTAGCTTAACACGATCATGCTCTTCTAGCTTAGTACAATCATACTCTAGCTTAACACGATCATGCTCTAGCTGTAACATAAGCAGTTCTTTCTTCTGTTCAAAAGGTAGACTACTATGGCTAACAGATGGATCGGCCATTGTAGCGAAACGGGGAGACAGCTGGGGGAGTGGGGAGTCCTCGGCAGAGGCTGCCTCAGTGCTAACTACGAGGATACCACAATCTATCAGATTGGCCTTCAATATCAACTTAACATAATTTTTTGATGTTTATCACTAATTTCAACCTGGTAGTGTTCAGCAATCTTCAACAGCTGTTCTTTAGTACATAATTCTAACAGTTCCTCTGATGGAACGCAAATGACCGTGTCAACATTAGAAGTCACAAGCCATAGTCACAAGTAACTGCTAAAAATAAATCTCGCTCTTCCCCTGCTGAGCACACCAAACCGGACCACAACAAGCGCCAATCACACAGGGCACCACAGGAAAGAGATTATATATATAAGGAGCTTCCCCGAATCCTACAATAGCTCAACCATAGTCTTAATGCGAATTTGCTGTAAAAAAAAAACGGCACAAATGCTCCGTGAATAGCAACCAAAGTGCATCCCAATTAGCATTAACCCATCATAATGCAAAAAAATATATATATATGCCAAAATGTCTAGGAACCAACCTTATATCTCGGACAAGCCCCCACTTGTTACGAACCGGCAATTAGCCCGTAACAAAGAGGGAGACAACACAGAGATAAAGAAATAACAAAAATATTTTCATTAAATCAAGTAACCTATATACAAATAATAATGTTGTGTGTAGTCAGTAGTGTAAGTGAGTGGATGCGTGCATAGATGGTGATAATGAGGTGTGTTGAGAGGTGCCAAAATATACAAACACACCAAAGCCCCAAAATGCCACAAATAAAAAAAATTGTGTCTGCGTGGAGAGAGTCTTCAAAATGTATGGGGAAAAGGTGTATTTATACCCTTTTGGGAGGATCGTCACGATATTGTCACAATCCTGCCAAATCAGTGCACGTGCGAGCACTCTCTCACAGTCTTTCTCTATCTCCATCATCTCCATTCAGATTGCATCCAAAATAGATACTCCTGTTCTAGATTGATATATATATAGCCCCATATATACAGTTGAAGTCAGAAGTTTACATACACTTAGGTTGGAGTCGTTAAAACTCATTTTTCAACCACTCCACAAATTTCTTGTTAACAAACTATAGTTTTGGCAAGTCGGTTACGCCATCTACTTTGTGGATGACACAAGTAATTTTTCCAACAATTGTTTACAGACAGATTATTTCACGTATAATTCACTGTATCACAATTCCAGTGGGTCTGAAGTTTACATACACTAAGTTGACTGTGCCTATAAACAGCTTATAAACAGAAAATGATGTCATGGCTTTAGAAGCTTCTGATAGGCTAATTTACATATTTTGAGTCAATTGGAGGTGTACCTGTGGATGTATTTCAAGATCTACCTTCAAACTCAGTGCCTCTTTGCTTGACATCATGGGAAAATTAAAAGAAATCAGCCAAGACCTCAGAAAAAAAATTGTAGACCTCCACAAGTCTCTATATCGATATAACCTGAACTTTTGGAGAAATGTCCTCTGGTCTGATGAAACAAAAATGTAACTGTTTGGCCATAATGACCATCATTATGTTTGGAGGAAAAAGGGAGAGGCTTGCAAGCAGAAGAACACCATCCCAACCGTGAACCTCGGGGGTGGCTGCATCATGTTGTGGGGGTGCTTTGCTGCAGGAGGGACTGGTGCACTTCACAAAATAGATGGCTTCATGAGGAGGGAAATTATGTGGATATATTGATAGCAACATCTCGAGACATCGGTCAGGAAGTTAAAGCTTGGTCGCAAATGGGTCTTACAAATTGACAATGACCCCAAGCATACTTCCAAAGTTGTGGCAAAATGGCTTAAGAACAACAAAGTCAAGGTATTGGAGTGGCCATCACAAAGCCCTGACCTCAAGCCTATTGAATATTTGTGGCCAGAACTGAAAAAGCATGTGCGAGCAAGGAGGCCTACAATCCTGACTCAGTTACACCAGCTCTGTCAGGAGGAATGGGCCAAAATTCACCCAACTTATTGTGGGAAGCTTGTGGAAGGCTAACAGAAACGTTTGACCCAAGTGAAAGAATTTAAAGGCAATGCTACCAAATACTACTTGAGTGTATGTAAACTTCTGACCCACTGGGAATGTGATGAAAGAAATAAAAGCTGAAATAAATAATTCTCTCTCTGACATTTCACATTCTTAAAATAAAGTGGTGATCCTAACTGACCTAAGACAGGGACTGTTAACTAGGATTAAATGTCAGGAATTGTGAAAAACTGAGTTTAAATGTATTTGGCTAAGGTGTACATTGGGGCAAAAATGTATTTAGTCAGCCACCAATTGTGCAAGTTTTCCTACTTAAAAAGATGAGAGAGGCCTGTAATTTTCATCATCATTTTTTAAAATTGAAATTCATTGTGGAGAGCTCATTTACATAATTTGTGATATGAATACCAGTATGTCTACTTCACCGTCAGGTCATTTTACAGGTAAACTGTAGGGTAATGTAAAAGTTGTGTTTTTTAAAGATCCAATACATAATATGGTACACTTATCTAGGTCCAAGAGGCATCTTAACAGCTTCTACCCCCAAGCCATTAGACTCCTGAACATCTAGTCAAATGGCTACCTAAACTATTTGCATTGCCACTCTCTGTTGTCATCTATGCATAGTCACTTTAATTAACTCTACCTACATGTACATGCCAACTCAACTACCTCAACTAACCACCCCCCTGTATATATTGTTATTTTTTACTGCTGCTCTTTAATTACTTTAAAAAATGTTCTCTTATTCTTATCCATATTTTTTTTAACTACACTGCCGGTTAGGGGCTCGTAAGTAAGCATTTCACGTAAGGTCTACACCTGTTGTATTTGGCGCATGTGACTAATAATATTTGATTTGATTTGATTTATCATAATTAGGTTTTTGTCCAGAGAGTCCAGAAAGGTTATCTAGATCTTCAATGACACCTAACAAGGATCTAGCTTGCAGACTTAATATAAACCTGAGTCATTGGCATACATGGACACCTTTGTTTTTAAGCCTTGGATTTCTAATCCTCTAATGTTTTTATTTAATCTGATTTAAATAGCTAGCATTTCGATGCCCGTAATGAATAGATATGGTGACAGCGGACAGCTTTGTTTATCTCCTCTAGACAGTTCAAAACTCTCTGAGAAATAGATGCTTTTTACTATTTTACACGAGGGGTTGCTATACATTACATTTACCCATTGAATAAGAGACTCATTTATGTATAAACTCCAGTCTTACTTTATCAAAGGCCTTTTCAAAATCCGCTATGAATACCAGGTCTGGTTTCTTAGATGTTTCATGTTGTTAAACAAATGTAAATATATATTATATTGAGATTCTCAAATAGCCACCCTTTGCCGTGATGACAGCTTTGCACACTCTCAGCATTCTCTCAGCCAGTTTCATGAGGTACTCATCTAGAATTCATTTCAATTAACAGGTGTGCCTTCTTAAAAGTTCATTTGTGGAATTTCTTTCCTTAATGTGTTTGAGCCAATCAGTTGTGTTGTGACAAGGGGGAAGGGGGGGGGGGGGGGGTGTAATAGGGCTATCCGGTAAAAGACCAAGGCCATATTATGGCAAGAACAGCTCAAATAAGCAAAGAGAAATGACAGTCCATCGTTACTTTAAGGCATGAAGGTCAGTCACTACGTAACATTTCAAGAACTTTGAAAGTTTCTTCAAGTGCTATGATGAAATTGGCTCTCATGAGGACTGCTACAGGAATGGAAGACCCAGAGTTACCTCTGCTGCAGAGGATAAGTTCATTAGAGTTATCTGCCTCAGAAATTGCAGCCCAAATAAATGCTTCACAGAGTTCAAGTAACAGACACATCTCAACATCAACTGTTCAGAGGAGACTGTGTGAATCAGGCCTTCATGGTCAAATTGCTGCAAAGGAACGACTACTAAAGGACACCAATAAGAAGAAGAGACTTGCTTGGGAGAGAAAAATACGAGCAATGGACATTAGACCGGTGGAAATTTGTCCTTTGGCCTGGAGTCCAAATTGAAGATTTTTGGTTCCAACCGCCGTCTCTTTGTGAGCCGTGGTGTGGGTGAACAGATGATCTCCGCATGTGTACTTTCCACCATAAAGCATGGAGGAGGAGGTGTAATGGTGTGGGTTGCTTTTCTGGTGCCACTGTCTGTGATTTATTTTCAATTCAAGGCACAATTAACCAGCATGGCTACCACAGCTTTCTGCAGCGATATGCCATTTAATCTGGTTTCGGCTTAGTGGGAATATCATTTGTTTTTCAACAGGACAATGATCCAACACACCTCCAGGCTGTGTAAGGGCTATTTGACCAAGAAGGAGAGTGATGGAGTGCTGTATCAGATGACCTGGCCTCCACAATCCCCTGACCTCAACCAAATTGAGATGGTTTGGGATGAGTCAGACCGCAGAGTGAAGGAAAAGCAGCCAACAAGTGCTCAGCATATGTGGGAACTCCTTCAAGGGATCCTTCTTGGAAAAAGTCACAGAGAAGCCATTTCTGGTTTTCCTCATCAATAAACAGTCGATAGACCTGAAATCATAAAATTACACTAAAACTGTGTAGGAATCATTAAAGACTTCATAATAACAACCAAAGTGTTAAAAGGAGCAGAGTTGTTATTTAATAGCTGACTTTTACATGGTGTCTGAAAGGGTCCCTCTTTCAAACCTGTCAATTGACAGTGGTCAAGTCTGGGAAAACCTAGCCATTAGCCAATCAGATCCAATAATACCCTTCAAAATAGAAAAAAGACTGCTTCAAAATAGCCAGGATGCTAGACAGTGAACGGTTGGCACCACGAACTGCCATACAAGTTATTTTAACACAGCACTTGTTTGACTATACAAACATTTTGATTAGATTTTCTGAATGAAGACAGAGACCCTGGAACCTTTAAATCTGATAAGCTGTTTAACAGTACCATGGCTCAGAAATAGTAATCCTGGTAATGCTAAGAAGTACTAGGAAAAGCTTGCCCCTGACCTCAGTGGAAACCTCAGTAAAGAGGCGTACTTGGGGGTCAAAGGTTCAGGCCATCCAAAACAGCCTCTGAAAGTGATACAACTTTTACTAATGCGCCTTCAGTTTCGTCTCGGTGGTCTTTGTAGTTTTATCAGATGGCGGAATTATGATTTTACACAAACCTCAGAAAACCATGTCTGTTTTGGTTAAGTTGAACCTTACAGATCCTTTGGTTGGCCTCAGCGATGACCCCATAGCAGGGTCAAGGTCTTTTCCTCTGGGGATCTCAGCTGTTATTGTTTCTTCCTCATCTATTATGTTTTATTAGAAGGAGAGCTGTAGAGCAAGGAAGAGAAAAAACAAGTACCTGGTGACTCAGACCTCAAACATTTCCTTTTCTCCCACTGAGCCAGTTGTACACAGAGACATCAATCAACAGGGCCAGTCAAAGCCTCAATAACAGTTGCATAAATTGCCTATTCCCAATAGCTATTCACATAAAAGAAAGAGGTCTGTAAATATGGTTGAATTTAAACAGTGTAGTTATTCCCTCCACAAGGCAATCAAACAAGCGAAATGCCTGTGCAGGGACAAGGTGGAGTCTCAATTCAACATCTCAGACACGAGACGTATGTGGCAGGGTCTACAGGAAATCACGGACTGCAAAAACAGCCACGTTACGGACACCGACATCACGCTTCCAGACAAACTAAACACCTTTGCCCACTTTGAGGATAATACAGTGCCACCGTCGCGGCTCACTAACAAAGACTGCGCCCCCCCTTCTCCTTCTCTGTCTCTGACATGAGTAAAACATTTAAACTTGTTAACCCTTGCATGGCTGCTGGCCTGGACGGCATCCCTAGCTGTGTCCTCAGAGCATGTGCAGACCAGCTGGCTGGTGTGTTTATGGACATTCAATCGCTCCCTATCCCAGTCTGTTGTCCCCACATGCTTCAAGATGGCTACCATTGTTTCTGTACCCAAGAAGGCAAAGAAAACTGAACTAAATTATTATATCCCCGTAGGTAGCACTCACTTCTGTCATCATGAAGTGCTTTGAGAGGCTAATCAAGGATCATATATCACTGCTACCTTACCGGCCAGACCCTAGACCCATTTCAGACCCATTTCAGTTTGCATACCGCGCCAACAGGTCCACAGATGTCACAATCTCCACCAAACTGCACACTGCCCTATCCCTTCTGGACAACAATAATACCTATGTAAGAATGCTGTTCATTGACTATAGCTCAGCATTCAACACCATAGTACCCTCCAAGCTCATCATCAAGCTGGAGGCCCTGGGTCTTAACCTCGCCCTGTGCAACTGGGTCTTGGACTTTCTGACGGGCCACCCCGTGGTGGTGAAGTTAGGAAACAACAATATATTAATATTTATAGCCTTAGAAATAAGATTCATGAAATCAATACCTGATCAATAACATCAGATAACATTCATGTATTAGCCATTTCTGAGACTCACTTATATAATTAATTTGATGATACATCAGTAGCAATACAAGGATATAACATCTTTAGAAGAGACAGAAATGCTTATGGGTGAGGTGTTGCTGTATATATTCAGAGCCATATCCCTGTAATGCTTAGATAAGATCTTATGTCAAGTGTTATTGAAGTGTTGTGGTTGCAGGTTCACTTGGCACATCTAAAGCCTTTTCTTTTGGGGTGTTGCAATAGGCCACCAAGTGCTAACAGTCAGTATCTAAATAATATTTGTAAAATGCTTGATAGTGTATGTGATGTAAACAAAGAGGTCTACTTTCTTGGGGAACTGAATATTGACTGGTGTTCATCAAGCTGTCTGTTCAAGAGGAAGCTTCTCACTGTAACCAGTGCATGTAATCTGGTTCAGGTTATTAATCAACCTACCAGGGTATTTACAAACACTACAGGAACAAGATCATCCACATGTATCAATTACATTTTTATTACATTTTTATTAATAAGAACACATTCTTATTTTAACTGCCTTGTCCAACTGTATGATTTGATAGACAAGTCTGACTGAGCGATGGTAGGCAGCAGCAGGCTCGTAAGCATTCATTCAAACAGCACTTTCGTGTGTTTGCCAGCAGCTGTTTATGACTTCAAGCCTATCAACTCCCGAGATTAGGCTGGTGTAACCGATGTGAAATGGCTAGCTAGTTAGAGCAGTGCGCGCTAATAACGTTTCAAACGTCACTCGCTCTGAGACTTGGAGTGGTTGTTTCCCTTACTCTGCATGGGTAACGCTGCTTCGAGGGTGGCTGTTGTCGTTGTGTTCCTGTTTCGAGCCCAGGTAGGAGCGAGGAGAGGGACGGAAGCTATACTTTTACACTGGCAATACTAAAGTGCCTATAAGAACATCCAATAGTCAAAGGTTAATGAAATACAAATGGTATAGAGAGAAATAGCCCTATAATTCCTATAATAACTACAACCTAAAACTTCGTACCTGGGAATATTGAACCACCAGCTTTCATATGTTCTCATGTTCTGAGCAAGGAACTTAAACGTTAGCTTTCTTACATGTCACATATTGCACTTTTACTTTCTTCTCCAACACTTTGTTTTTGCATTATTTAAACCAAATTGAACATGTTTCATTATTTATTTGAGGCTAAATTAATTTTATTGATGTATTATATTAAGTTAAAATAAGTGTTCATTCAGTATTGCTGTAATTGTCATTATTACAAATAAAATTGAAAAAACTGTCAGATTAATTGTTATCTGCTTTTTTTGGTCCTCCAATAATCGGCATCGGTATCGGCGTTGAAAAATCATAATCGGTCGACCTCTAGTTACAGCCTTATTCTAAAATGTATTAAATTGTTTTTTCCCCCTTCATCAATCTATACACAATACCCCATAATGACAAAGCAAAAACAGGTTTTTAGAATTTATAATAAAATAAAACCCGGTCAGGTTGGATCGGGAGCTTTGCGGCACAGCTATTTTCAGGTCTCTCCAGAGATGTTCGATCTGGTTAAAGTCCGGGCTCTGGCTGGGCCACTCAAGGACATTCAGAGACTTGTCCCGAAGCCACTTCTGCATTGTCTTGGATGTGTGCTTAGGGTTGTTGTCCTGTTCGAAGGTGAACCTTCACCTCAGTCTGAGATCCTGAGAGTTTTGGAGCAGGTTTTCATTAAGTGTCTCTGTACTTTGCTCCGTTCATCCGTGCCTTGATCCTGACTAGTCTTCCCGTCCTTGCCTTTGAAAACAGCATGATTCTGCCACCACCATGCTTCACCGTAGGGATGGTGCCAGGTTTCCTCCAGACGTGACACTTGGAATTCTAGCCAAAGGGTTCAATCTTGTTTTTATCAGACCGGGGAATCTTGTTTCTCATGGTCTGAGAGTATTTAGGTGCCGTCATGTGCCATTTACTACCTTAAAGGCCTGATTGGTGGAGTGCTGCAGAGACGTTTGTCTTTCTGGAAGGTTCTCCCATCTCCACAGAGGAACCCTAGAGCTCTGTCAGAGTGACCAATCAGTTCTTGTTTACCTCCCTGACCAAGATTGCTCAGTTTGGCCGGGCGGCCAGCTCCAGGAAGATTGGTGATTCCAAAGTCTTCCAGTTAAGAATTATGGAAACCACTGTGTTCTTTGAGACCTTAAATTCTGCAGAAATGCTTTGGTACCCTTCCCCAGATATGTGCCTCGACACAATCCTGTCTCGAAGCTCTACGGACAATTCCTTCGAACTAATGGCTTGGTTTTTGCTCTGACATGCACTGTCAACTGTGGGACCTTATATAGACAGGTGTGTTCCATTCCAAATCATGTTCAATCAATTGAACTTATCACAGGTTGACTCCAATCAAGTTGCAGAAACATTTTAAGGATGATCAATGGAAACAGGATGTACCTGAACTCAAGTTTGAGTCTCATAGCAAAGGGTCTGATTACTTATGTAAAAAAGGTATTCCCGTTTTAAAAAATTCATAGATTTGCACAAAATTCTAAAAACCTGTTTTCGCTTTATGAGGTATTGTGTGTAGATTGTTGAGTTTTTTAAATGTACTTGATACATTTTATAATAAGGCTGTAATGTAACAAAATGTGGAAAAGGTCAAAGGGTCTGAGTGCTTCCCGAAGGCACTGTATTTATTTTGTATTTATTTATGTAATTCTGTTCTTGTCTATTAATATTCTGTATTATGTCATGTTTTGTGTGGACCCCAGGAAGAGGAGCTGCTGCTTTTGCAACAGCTAATGGGGATCCTAATAAAATAGCAATACCAAACTCATATTCATTACTTGCCATTCCAAATAAAGTGAAATATTTTTCTCAAATAATTTAAAAGACAAATTCTTCGGCGTAGGCAGGGCCGTAAGAAAATAGGTAAACTGGGATATGACTAAGTAATTAATCAGGGTGATTTTTCCACAAATAGACAGATATTTACTTTTCCATGGTAGCAAGATCCCATCTATTCTTGCAAACTTTCTGTAAAAATGTGTTGTAGTATGTTCTTTTATTTCTTTAGGTACATGAATACCGAGTATGTCCACTTCACTTTCAGACCATTTTATCGGTAAACTATGTGGTTATGTAAAAGTTTTTAAAAAATGTGATCCAATACGTAATATGGTACTCTTATCATAGTTTGATTGTAATCCAGATAGGCTGTGCAGGGATCCAGATTGCGGATTTAAGAGGACATTTGAGTGGTCAGGCCGACAGTGGACAACACTGTTTAATTTCTCAACAGTATAATACTTTCTGAGAAGTAGCCATTATTTACTATTTTACACCTGGAGTTACTATGCATAACTTTGACCCATTGTATAAGAGATTCTCCAAAATTAAAATAGTCCAGGCATTTATATCTAAATTCTAGACATACTTTATCAAAAGCCTTTTCAAAATCTGTTATGAATACCAGACCTGGTGACCTAGTTTTTTTTATAGTGTTCTATTGTTTCATGTACTTGTCTATATCATCTTCCATGTAAAAAAAAAACCTATCTGATCAGGATGAATAATATTCAACAGCACCTTTTTAATTCTGCTTCACAACGCTGCTTCACAACAATGAATTGTAAGGGGCCTCCAGCTTTTTTAATTGACTGGATCTTTATACTTACCACATGGATCCTGTTTCAGTGATAGTGAAATCAAACCATCTTTGGCCCAGCGTTGTCCAGGGCAGGCCGTCATTGTAAAGAAGAATTTGTTCTTAACTGGCTTGCCTAGTTAAATATATTTTTTTTTTAAGTTTCATATACCTCAACTGGTATGCCATCCAGCCCTGGAGTTTTCCCTGGCCTAAAGACTGTAATTGCATCAAGAAGTTCCTCCTATACAATTTGGCCCTCACACAAGTATTTCTGTACAGATGTTGATTTTACACTATTAGTAATAGAAAACTCCTTACAGTTAACTTCAGTTAGTGGAAATGGAAGAGACTGAAAAGAGAACATATACTGACGATCCATTGGCATACTTAGAACTGTATTGTAATCTCCCACCATAATAATAGAGTACAGTCGTGGCCAAAAGTTTTGAGAATGACCCAAAATAATCAATGCTTTGAGTTTGTCAGAATTTGTGGGTTTTTGTTTGTCCACCCGCCTCTTGAGGATTGACCACAAGTTCTCAATGGGATTAAGGTCTGGGGAGTTTCCTGGCCATGTGCCCAAAATATCCATGTTTTGTTCCCCGAGCCACTTAGTTGTCACTTTTGCCTTATGGCAAGGTGCTCCATCATGCTGGAAAAGGCATTGTTCGTCACCAAACTGTTCCAGGATGGTTGGGAGAAGTTGCTCTCGGAGTATGTGTTGGTACCATTCTTTATTCATGGCTTTGTTCTTAGGCAAAATTGTGAGTGAGCCATCTCCCTTGGCTGAGAAGCAACCCCACACATGAATGGACTCAGGATTCTTTACTGTTGGCATGACACAGGACTGATGGTAGCACTCACCTTGTCTTCTCCGGACAAGCTTTTTTTCTGGATGCCCCAAACAATTGGAAAGGGGATTCATCAGAAAAAATGACTTTACCCCAGTCCTCAGCAGTCCAATCACCGTACCTTTTGCAGAATATCAGTCTTCAACTCACTGTGCGTGCAGATGCACTCACACCTGCCCGCTGCCATTCCTGAGCAAGCTCTGTACTGGTGGTCCCCCTATCCCGCAGCTGAATCAACTTTAGGAGACGGTCCTGGCTTTTTTTGGACCGCCTTGCATGTGAAGCCCTTTTTGTGCAAAGCAATGATGACGGCACATGTTTCCTTGCAGGTAACCATGGTTGACAGAGGAAGAACAATGATTCCAAGCACCGCCCTCCTTTTGAAGCTTTCAGTCTGTTATTCAAACTCAATCAGCATGACAGAGTGATCTCCAGCCTTGTCCTCGTCAACACACACCTGTGTTAACGAGAGAATCACTGACATGATGTCAGCTGGTCCTTTTGTGGCAGGCCTGAAATGCAGTGGAAATGTTTTTGGGGGATTCAGTTCATTTGCATGGCAAAGAGGGGCTTTGTAATTAGTTGCAATTCATTTGATCCCTCTTCATAACATTCTGGAGTATATGCAAATTGCCATTATACAAACTGAGGCAGCAAACTTTGTGAAAATTAATATTTGTGTCATTCTCAAAACTTTTGTCCACGACTGTAATTTGTTGCTTGTGAGCTCAATAGATGAGTAAATATTCTAGAAGAAGTGTGGGTCATCATTATTTGGACCATATAGATTAATTAACCACATTTTTTCATCTTCCAATAGCATATTTAAAATGATCCACCTTCCTTTGAGACTTAGCGGAAAGCACTATATACAGTAGATACAATCCAGTATTATTGCGTTATCAGTGTTGAGATTTTGTATGCTCTGTGTAATGTAGAGCTCATAGATCAATGTCTAATGCGGCCACAAATTAACACAGTTTCAACATTTAGAACCAAGAAGGTTCCAGAGAAATTCCAGTGAGCAGAGTATGACATCTGCACAGCATCATTATGTGGTCAACAGAGAGATGGAAACCTCCTGTGTCAAATTAAATACTAGATTTAAAGTGCATCACTGTACTCTACTCCATAATGTAGCCATAATGGCCCAGTAAAACGAATGGCCAGCAAGGTACTGTAGTGTATTTATCAAAATAAACATGACATCTATTGGTGATTGTATGTCCTGCCATCCCCTTCCTGTGTTCTCCCTATTCATGTAACAAGGCACCCTGAGCAGTAATATCCTGCATTACATTTGACCAGAGGCAGCTGAGTAACCTAGGGGGGTCATTTGTATTTAGTCTGGCAGTGTTGAAACCCCATCGTATAAAGCTCTCTGGGCCTGGCACTATGTAATTTAATGATGTCGAGATTGATGGAGTCTGTGAAAAAAGCGTGGGATCAATTTCATTAAGCCAGCTTAGGGGTAGTGTGCCGCTCTGGGAGGAGGAGAAATGTGCTGCTAGGCTAGAGATATACAGTGGTGTTGAAAGATGCATTCAAAAGACACTTTTAAATAAAACATGGTAGATAAATATAGGGAGAGAGATGTATGTACCTGAAGTAGATTATAAAAATGTGTTTAAAATATGTTTTTTAAATGACAAAACAATTGATCTGTACACCTTGGTATGTGATTTAGTGTGTTTGAGTTCATTACAAAATTACTTAATGTCATCACCATGGCAACACTAGCTGGAATCACTGAAGAGGAATCAGTTGCAGCCTATAAATAATGGGATTGATGCGTATGAATTAAATGATCCTGGATCTGTACATCGATGGCCATATATTGGGAACCCAATATATTGGGAACCCCTCCCCTCCCCTGCTCCTTGGTGCACAACCCTCCCCCACCACCTCTCATGTTGGCAATCTTACCAGGGCCCATCCCCATGTCACCGTAATCACTGACGGATGGAGTAGGTTGCATGTCGATATCACACTCCTGTGGAGGGAGGGAGGGAGGGAGGGAGGGAGGGAGGGAGGGAGGGAGGGAGGGAGGGAGGGAGGGAGGGAGAAAGGGAGAGAGAGAGAGAGAGAGAGTGTGAATGAATGAATCTCCAGCTCCATTGCTGGGAAGGGATGACTGGGGGGAGAGAGAGGGATGGAGAGATGACTGAGAGGCATAGGGATGATAAACATTACTATTCTCCACTCTATTTTTATTCTGTTTGGCAGTGGCGCGCACGCTCTAACACATACCAACAAACAAACTCTTCATTGAATGGTGACTAGCTCGCAGCCATCTAGCCACATGCCTGCTATGTTGGTGTATCCGTGTGGCCTGGGGCATTTTCACGCAGGGCAGATTGGGTCAGTGAGTTTCTGAAGGGTGTTACGTTGCAGCAGGCAAAGCTAGCTATGTGGAAGTTATGTGGAAGCTATGTGGAAAGTGTTATTCGTGGTCTGCACTTTTGTCACTGATGGACGTGTTTCTAAATCTGACAGCACATACTGTGTAGAAGCACAGTACCCATATATTAAATATAGGCTTCAGCCTGCCTTATATAACCACTGTATTCAACTGTAATGTGAAGCAGCATGACTAACTCCATCTCCTCCCTTTGTGACTCCAGGCTGAACCCAAAGAGCCACACCAGTATCCCAATGAGGTATGGATGTCTTCTTCCCGCCCTTTCGTCACTAACCAATGACACAAATCCATCACAAATAACACGACAGTTCAGTTATTGCATGAGGCAAGATGTGTCTGTGCAGGCACAATAACACATCACCTAGTATCAGTGTTGCCAGCACTTACCAGTTCCACATTATATATTTTATCACAGATGCCATCAAACTACAACCACTCGAGTGTAGTGGGAATTGTCATCATATAAAACCAACAAAGAACAACCAAATTCCAGCTGATGATTAGTTCCACTTGATGCCTGTATGTGGCCTGTCCAGTTTGCCTCACGTCCCTACACTCAATACTGGGTATAGCCACTTCATGCTGTCACTGTAGTCATTGTGGCTGTTGTTTGTGTGTCTCTCAGCCCAGCCTCACCGCGCTCCCCCTCCTGGCCGATGTTCTCTGCATCCTCCAGCCCCCAGCCGGCCTCCTCCACCTCCAGTGACTCCTCCCCCATCAGGTGTGTCACCACGACACGCCAACTCTGCCCACCACTCCAGCTTCGCTCGCACCTCCTTACCCACAATGCTAATTCTGGAGCTTTGCACTGCTGCACTCCCTCCTCTTCTCCCCCACCACCGTGCATGATAACTGACAGACAGTTCCTGATCACTCTGAGGCTTACCCTTTCCACACTATCCTGCCAACTTGAACGGCACTGTACTAGCTCGGATTCATTATTTCCTTCCCGACAAGAATCCAGCAACTACGGCCGATGTGTAACCAGGCCCGCAAAGTACAGCTTGGGTCAGCTCAGTAGTGTGAAAACGGTGTTAGTAACGTGGATCAAGGACTCATCTTTGGTTAATGCACTTTACAGCCAGTCTATCAGGCTTCCAAAGGTTTCTATGCATGTAGCCAGGTAATTCAGATGAACTCCAGATTATAAATACCCGGAGTCGGGTCTAGACAGGTTTAGAATAACCTTGGGCCATTTTTTGGTAGCTGTGTAAATATCTGTCGGGAAATAAGTCTACTGACGGTAACTCTTGCAGCCAGATTTATAGCATAATTCATTGCTGCATTTTGCTTTACAAGGACATAGTTTCTTGTCCAACTATATGAATGTATTTATATGGCCGATGATTATGGGGGGGAAAAGTGAATTGTAGGCACACCGAGACTTTCCATACGGGAGCAATGATGATGTTATGAGACACTGACACAGTCGGTGCTTTACCTTTCATTGCTCCCAAGAGATAGTTAGGAGTGGAGGGACACTCAAAGTGCCCAATGTGATATCCTGGTGAGTTGGATTATAACATGTCATTCTCCCTCTCCCTTTTTAGTGTCCCAGGCAGGAAGGCTAGGGCACTCTACGCCTGCAAGGCGGAGCACATCTCTGAGCTCTCGTTCATTGCAGGGACCATCTTTGAAAATGGTGAGTATGGACCAGTGTGACTGTTATCTAAAAGACAAATGTGGGATGGTATTATTCTAAAACCTTACATTGATTGGTCAGAGGAGAAATTAACCGTGGGTTTTCGGCTGGCCTGCAATGTGAGTATTCCTCCTCTTCTTCATCCTCCCTGGTACCAGTGTGTGGTGGTGGAGGAGCAGCAGCAAGGAGGCTTGTCATTACCTTGCCTTATCTTTTTTATCTTCTACAGGGATGCATCTGATCCTAGCCAGGCTTCCAGGGTCCAGTGATCCACTCGTACCTTATCTTAATCGTCCCGCAACCACAGCCTTATTTACACTGACTCACGCCTCTGTCTTAATTCCCCCCCCCCCCAATTGTTCTTATGAAAACCACATTAAAATAATATTAAAGCTAGCTGAGGAGGAGAAATGTGCCTCTCACCAATTAGAATGACATTTACTGTAGACAGGGCTGCAATTTGAGCGAGTAGGGTTATAGATGAAAATAGTTATTTTGATTTTATGAAATACACTGTGTGAATGTCAAAAACCAGTGTAGCCTGTCTTCACAGGTCTCTTAGTGCCAGAAGGATTATAGTGTATATCTGGTTGTGTCCAGGGTCTTATGCTTAGGGAACAGCAGAGTTTAGTAGCGTGGGAATCAGCCACACACCCACCCAGGTTGCTGAGGTACAGGAAGAAAGATGAAAAAAATGATTGAATGAGGCCCTGGTCAAAAGTAGTGCACTATATAGGGCAGGGGTTGGCAACAGGTGGCCCATGGATCAAAACCAGCCCATGAGAGATTTTAGTTTTGGGTCAAAAAATAAATAAAAATGAATTTAATTTAGTAAATCTGTTCACCATTTATTCCTACAAATAAAAATAGATATGTGATTGTGTCTCAATGTAATCAAGGTATGAAATTGTTATTTTCAAATACAAATACATATGTTCCGGCCCCTCAACAAAAATTGTCCCGCGGTTGAATCTAGTTGCCTACCCCTGATATTGGGAATAGGGTCCCATTTGGGGCACACCCTAGGTCCATAGCTCCTGGGAGGTTTTGCCGAAGCCTTCCTAGCTACAGTTCCTAACTACCAAAACAAGACTAGGGGCTCTATTCAATCCTTATCGTGGAAATTCCACATTAGCGGTGACTGCATTCACAGCAAACGCTGCAGATGTCGGCTCAATAGGAAATGACTTTTACATTTCTGTAACTCTTCAGCGATACATATTGAATAGAGCCCTATGTTATTCAAGACCTAATCGAGAGTTTACACATTCATTTGTTTGCAAAAGCTCTCTTAACTCTGAGTAACCTGTCATTTATCAGTCCCTATATTTGATTTGTTCAAAAAAAAAAGAAAGAAAAAATATAGAAACCACATGCTAAATGGACTGAGACATTTACAATTTGAATTACCCCTTTAAGTACTTTAAGTTGTCATTTCCATGACCCCTTATGGAAATTCTATCTATAGCCAGCCCGATATGGCTCTTCAGGTTTCACACATCATACTAGTTTGGGTTATTTCAGGAAGAGGGTGGCTTGGGGTCTCAGTGCTGCTAGGGGTCACAGTTGTACACTGGGGTCTTGTTCATCCTATACCGCCTTCACAAAAAGGTACGCAGCGGTGTGTGTTGCCCCATCTCCCGTTCTTCCCAAAGCCACCAGAGTGCAACCATTCCAGCTGTCAGTAGCCACTCACCATATGGATCTCTGCTTTCAAATGGGGACTATCTAAATGTTGAATAACACAAGGCAGTTAACTGTTGAGAACAGCTAAGCTATGTGCATCTGTCTCTGGTCCCTCAGTTCATCACTCGAGGGAGCCTGGCTGGCTGGAAGGCATCCTAGACGGCAGGAAGGGCCTAATTCCAGAGAACTACGTGGAGTTTCTGTAGCCCTGGACCAGGACTGTACTGGACTGGGGAGACCACGCAGTTGCACTGTGCCCCTACAACTTATTGGAAGAGTCTGGAGCACAGAGCGCTTCCTGCTGTGCATGGTCATGTACCTGGAATTCAGCAGCAGACTGATGTGTGTGCGTGCGTGCATGCATGAGATGCATTGAGTTGTTGCGACGTAGGTTCATTCCCATATTCAGACAGTCCTTGTGTCATTAAAATGCACTGCCACTTCTTTTAGCGTCTTCTATTAGCAGTTGGGAGGGACTTCGGAAGACGTTTTAGTTTTGGGATACGTAAAAGGGGAAAAGTTCACTCTGCAGCCCTACTGCTCTTCCAGTGTACAGTACGGTCTGTAGGAATGAAGATGATTGTGTAGGGAGCTTTCATCTCTAAATGATGGGGAGTGTTTTTCAGTGAATACTGCTATAAATGTGAGCACTTGCTGCCTTGCCCGGTATTCCCCTAGACAAGACAGAACACAACTGCTGTTTACCTACCTGCACATTATAGAGGTGGGAGCATCCTGAATGTCTTTACTCCCTGTTCGACAGATTTTGTATAGCTCTTTTTTTTGCTCAGAACTACTAGGTGAAATTGTCTCGATAAACCTGGAAAGGAAGTTAACCGAACTGTTTTCATTTAGGACAATAACATTTTTTTTTTTTCTTCTTTCATTTCTTAACATGTATATAAATGGGGAGTGTTATGTGAAACTAGACTACTTTGTTCATATGTAAGCCTTGTATTTATAATAATTTCAAAGATGAGATCCTGAACTGTATTCTTTTGGGGTGTAATAACATTTGTAAATACATGACATTTGATAAGATCACATTTTTTAACTAGCAAATTTTATATTTTGTATTGTAGCATACTAAGTTAATTTTAGCATCTCAGTTGCTAAATTTGTCGTCATTTGGTTCATGGCCATTGGGAGCCTTAATATTCTTTCTGATCAAATAAATCATGAACAAGGTTGTACAGAATTTCATCTATTAAAGATAAACAAACTGGCAGTGCTGTCCTAGTTTCTTCAAGTCTCGGTGCCTTGGATTTTATAGAGCTGTTCTGAGTAATGCTAACCCTACTTCATACAACGGGTGGGTCTTATCATGAATGCTGAATGGTTAAAAAACACATTCCAGCCGGCGTCTACTCAACAAGTATTTACTCTGCTCCATCTGATTGCGCATACTGTCTCATCATCCCAGCCAGGCAATTTATATACTAGATCTACACTGTAAAAAGCATCTAGACATTATCACCCATTTCTTTTAGACAAGCATTTGATTTTCAGGAGATTTGTATTAACCTTGCTGTCTGTCTCGCTGACATGTGCAACATTGTTTCAATATTGAAATTCGATCTCCAGCTGTCGCAAGACACACCTGGGCCATATTCATTAGGCACCAAACAGAACAAAACAGACTATGGGCTCGATTCAATAGCACGATTGAAATGTAAAGGTAATTTTCAATTGAGCTGACATATGCAGCATTTACGGGGAACGCCTTTAAATTTCAATCGTGCTACACTGCAGATCTTCCTCGATATGGTTTGAACCAAGCCCTAAAACAGGGAGGGACCACCTGAAGATGTTCAATAGGAACCCCCCCATTTTTTTTTGCTGGGTTGCAAAATGTTGATACATTGTGCCCAACTAAATATGACAGAATAGGATTGTGATTACAGAGCTGGCTGAGATAAAAGCGACACTTCACCGGAATAAAACATGTACCTCATAATGGACATGTTAGCATGCTCCAGATAACGCACATCCTATCAATGACCTCAGACTTCAAACAATGTATGGTGCGTTCAAGAGACCTAGGAACTCGGGGGGGACGGGGGGGAAACTAGCTCTGCCTGGGAAAAATTGTCAGTGATTTTCAGGTCAGATAAGTTGGAGCTCTAGGATGATGCCAGAGTTCCCGACTTGTAATTTGAGTTGGATAACCATTCAAAACCATTGGAGATGGTTATTCCAAGTCCCCAGTTGTCTTGAAAGCACCAGTAATTCCTTAAACACAGAGGATAGGCTTACGGTCATTTCTCAAGTGGTGAACAGGTTCCCAGCCCCAGAAGGTTTTTGACAGGGAGTCAAAACATTTTCATAATATTCAGTGATATGGAAATTGTACTTTTTTTCAGCTCTTTTGGACTTTTATGTACATCTGACGCATTTGATGTCATCCAGCACAGTAAAGAAAAATTGTCATCCATCAAGACATATTTGGAGACCTTAGAAATTACTTGTGAATGAGAAACCCTTTATTTTAGATTTATATGGAGAAACAACTGATAACCATCGGAGGTCATGAAGCGAAGCTAGAGCACCCAACCAAAGAACTACACAGATATTTTAGTCAGGAGAAAATATCGACATTGACTACAGAAGAGGTGTAATACAGAGGTAATACATATATATTTTTTAAACAAATACACAACATATATTCTTTACATTGGATTACATTTACAGAACTGAAATACGAACAACAGACTTTAATGAAAGCCATATACCAGTGAAATATGATCTGCCCTTAATCTTTAAAGATAATATTTGTATGTATTTTATACAGAAAATAGACTTTCTCAACTAGTATGAAGTTGAAACGAGGTAGTGAATGAACATTATAGATTATTTTAGGCAGTTTGTGGTGCGTAGACCAGGAAATGAGGAAAGTCAAAGACTGAGTGACAACCTTCCTCATTTCCTATTCATTATGAAACGTGGTAGTGCAAATTCTCTCCGGTAGATTACGTTCAAACACAGTTTTTACCTAAAAAAAACAACAACAAAAAACATTCGAAGCGACTGGTTAATTCTCACAGCAATATACAAAAGACCAAAGCCTAGACCATTACAAAATATTTTAAAATAAAATAATAAGCACTATAATTGGATAATAAGTGCCACTGTAAATGTAACTGCTCAAATACTTATGTTCTCTCTGCTTTGGTCACTCTGTTGTACTATACAAAATATACTCCAGTCCCTCTTCCCCTCCCAATACCCTGCTTTTCTAATTTCCTAAAACACAGTGCTTTCATAGTCTTTACCATTGATTTATATAATTTATAGTTACTTACAAGTCAGACATGTTTTAACACTGTCTAAGTACATATGCAATACATCCATCTTTGTCAAGCACAAACCAACAAACAGAAAAATAAAATAATGACCGTCTTACTCATCCCAATGTACAAAAATATTGAGTAGAATTATTCATATCAAAGAGGATCAAACTGATATTGAAAATATTGTATTTTTTTTTAAAGAAACCCATTTTCTAAAGCATCAATAGTTAAGTTGTCCTGAATTTAAACCCAATTTTTATGGCTCTTGGTCTCCCTTTCTCAAGGCTTTAAGTCTAGCTTTTTTTTTTTTTTTTTTTTTTTTAAAGATAGGAATATACAGGTATGTAAAATTATTCTGTCAAAAGTTGTCATGAAACATATTATAATCAACAAACTGCTTCACTTTCATGAGATATGTTATGCTACTGTATGTACATGTATGGCAATGCAGTGATCATTAGGATGTGATCAAGCTGGTTTGTCCAATTGAAAACCAGAACTGAGACAAAGTCCTCTGTAAAACTTGTATGAGAAAGTAAGCCAAAATATGTCAACCCCCCCCCCCAGAATCCATGATAGACACATACAGGGAACGCATACAGAGAGGAGCACCAGGGGATCCGTCTCACATGGTCATTCCATCACCATGACTGAGAAGTATGGTTGAGCTAGTCAGCCTACATGGCTACCATTTTGTGTTTGTTAACCAACCTGGCCTAATGAAACACAATACTAATGCCTTGTCGCAATGTTCCTGCACTTGCACTCCACAAGTAATTTTACTTGTATGTCCTTGGTTTTCACATGGCATAAGCTGGTGTGTGTGGTGAGTACATCAAAGGAGATAATTACTTCTACACTATATATACAAACGTATGTGGACACCCCTTGAAATTAGTGTCTATTTCAGCAACACCCGTTGCGGGCAGGTGTATAAAATCGAGCACACAGCCATGCAATCTCCATAGACAAACATTGGCAGTAGAATGGCCTTAGTGAAGAGCTCAGTGACTTTCACCGTGGCACCATCATAGGATGCCACCTTTCCGATAAGTGAGTTCATCAAATTTCTGCCCTGCTAGAGCTGCCCATATTAAGTGCTGTTATTGTGAAGTGGAAACGTCTAGGAGCAACAACAGCTCAGCCGCAAAGTGGTAGGCCACACAAGCTCACAGAACTGGACCGCCAAGTACTGAAGTGCGTAAGCATCTGTCCTGGGCTGCAACACTCTCACTACAGTTCCTAGCTGCCTCTGGCAACGTCAGCACAAGATCTTGTGAATAACAATCATTACTTCTACTCCCCGTTAGCTGGTGTAGTTACATTTTCTTTGCAATACTCCTTTCAGAAATTAGCACTCTGAAGTATAGAATAATACAGTGCCTTGCAAAAGTACTCATCCCACTTGGCATTTGTCCTATTTTGTTGCATTACAACCTGTAACTTAAATTGATTTTATTTGGATTTAATCTAATGGACATACACAAAATAGTCAAAATTGGTGAACTGAAATGAAAATAAATAAAAACAGAAAAGTGGTGTGTGCATATGTATTCACCCCCTTTGATAGGAAGCCCCTAAATAAGATCTGGTGCAACCAATTACCTTCAGAAGTCGCATAATTAGTTAGATAAAGTCCACCTGTGTGCAATCTAAGTGTCACATGATCTGAGTAGATATACACCAGTTCTGAAAGGCCCCAGACTCTGCAACACCACTAAGCAAGGGGCACCACCAAGCACCATGAAGACCAAGGAGCTCTCCAAACAGGTCAGGGACAAAGTTGTGGAGACATACAGATCAGGCTTGGGTTATAAAAAAATATCAGAAACTTTCAACATCCCACAGAGCACCATTAAATCCATTATTAAAAAATGGAAATAATATGGCACCACAACAAACCTGCCAAGAGTGGGACACCCACCAAAACTCATGGACCAGGCAATGAGGGCATTAATCAGAGGAAACAAAGAGCAAAGATAACCTGAAGGAGCTGCAAAGTTCCACAGCGGAGATTGGAGTATCTGTCCATAGGACCACTTTAAGCCATATACTCCACAGAGCTGGTCTTTACGGAAGAGTGGCCAGAAAAAAAGCAATTGCTTAAAGAAAAAAAATAAGAAAAAATGTTTGGTGTTCGCAAAAGGCATATGGGAGACTCCCCAAACATATGGAAGAAGGTACTCTGGTCAGATGAGACTCAAATTGAGCTTTTTGGCCATCAAGGAAAACGCTATGTCTGGTGCAAACCCAACACCTCACATCATCCCGAGAACACCATTCTGTGGGGATGTTTTTCCTCAGCAGGGACTGGGAAATTGGTCAGAATTGAAGGAATGAAGGATGGCGCTAAATACAGGGAAATTCTTGAAGGAAACCTGTTTTAGTCTTCCAGAGATTTGAGACTGGGACAGAGGTTCACCTTCCAGCAGGACAATGACCCTAAGCATACTGCTAAAGCAACACTCAAGTGGTTTAATGGAAAACATTTACATTTCTTGGAATGGCCTAGTCAAAGCCCAGACCTCAATCCAATTGAGATTATGTGGTATGAGTTAAAGATTGCTGTAAACCAGCAGAAGTCATCCAACTTGAAGGAGCTGGAGCAGTTTTGCCTTGAAGAATGGGCAAAATCCCAGTGGCTAGATGTGCCAAGCTTAGAGAGACATACCCCAAGAGACTGGGGTATGACTGGGGACTGTAATTGCTGCAAAAGGTAGCTCTACAAAGTATTGATTTGGGGGGTTGAATAGTTATGCACACTCAAGTTTTCAGTTTTTTTTTTGTATTTCTTGTTTGCTTCACAATACAAAATATTTTGCATCTTCAAAGTGGTAGGCATGTTGTGTAAATCAAATGATACAAACCCCCCCAAAATCTATTTTAATTCCCGGTTGTATGACAACAAAATAGGACAAATGCCAAGGGGGTGAAAACTTTTGCGAACCACTGTAACGATGTTATGTCAACTAATGTGAGAGGACGGCGAAATAAATTCTGTGTAACAATTACACAGTTCTGCTGTTTTTCCATTTCATATTTTGAAAAAAATTGAGAAATTGCAGTTTGGCACTAGAATAATACATACAGGTGACTTTTAAACCATCATGATGATGCAAAATGCAATATCATCATGATGATGATGTGGCAAGTGACACGTTGCTTCTTGAAAATCCTACATCTTGAAAACTTGACTGGTGACATTTTTGGACTGTTTCAACAGTAGACCAATGAAAAAAATATCACTTGAGTGGATTTTTCTTTTAAGCATGGGCAATTTAACAATTTGTTTGCAACTCCCAGAGAATAGTGACTGCGTATGCTCTTTAAAATTCAGCTTGACGGATCATATAAAAAATAGATACATACGTTTTAATATCATATGAACAAACAAACGTGTTCAGGCCGTTTCCTTTTTGCGGTCTCTCACTCACATATACACACCAATCATATGATCATTAGCCAATTCTGCAAACTCCCATCCCATATGATCATTAGCCAATTCTGCAAACTCCCATCCCATCTCCCTAGCCCAATGCTGCCATTTTCATTTAACTCTCAAATCATGGATGGTTTTAAGATGGAGTCTTGCTTTTATCATGAAGACATGATTTATCATGAAGTTGATCTGATCTTTTTTCTTACTGTTGAATTATGATATACTACCGGGTTTCCCAAACTCGGTCCTGGGGTCCCCCCTGGGTGCACATTTTGTTTTTTTGCTCTAGCACTACACCGCTGATTGGAATAGTCAAAGCTTCATGATGAGTTGGTTATTTGAACCAGCTGTGTATTCCTAGGGCAAAAAACTAAACTTGGACCTAGGGGGGCCCATTACTGACTTTGGGGAACCCTGATATACTGTCTGTGACATACGCTCAGACATGGGCAGGAACCTTCTATTCAACCTAATGTTTGAGCATAACAACTGCTGAAAGGTTGCAGAGAATGGAATTGAACATATAGTTGGTTTTATTATTTACTGTACACCCCACTTCTGGGGATCATTTAACTGCAGGGATCATTTAACTTCAGGGATCATTTAACTACACATTTTAGAAAATAAACATGGCTGCTTAGAAAGAGAACAGACACAAATACATACAAAGGTGCTTATATTAAATTCCTATGCAAAATACTTGCATTTGACAGTTTGAGAAAAATGGCTATGGAAAGCTTGTAAAGCTAAAAAAAAAGGCACGTTTTCCCTTTTCTGATATTCTTGCGTAAACGTTTCAGCGGTCTGTGCATGCATTAAATCAATAGAAAATATTCCTTTCTTTTTTTGTTGTTAAAATTTGATTCCTCCAATCTCACAATGATCAAGTCTTTTGAAGTGATTCACGGTCTAAACGCGATTCCAGAAGAGTTGAATCCTTGTTTCATCCAGAAGGGTCAGTTAGTTTGTTGCCATTTCGCTCATGGTCAGTGTCAATCTTGCACTCCTGTTCTCTCTCTTTTTCACATTCTCTATCCACCCAAGTCCTCTGGGAACCGATTTGAGTGCACACTCTCACTACATTAATCCGTACTGGTAGGGGACCTGGTGGGACGTCTGCAGGGAAAACAGGTGGGTCTGGCTGGCGAGAGGGGAGGCTGGGGTTTTAAGGCATTGTGTCATGGTTTAAGGCATGATGAAACAGAAGCGGCTTGACACTCCCATCTTTGAATTTTGGTATCTGGTTGCTGATGATCTCGGCCAGCATCTCAGGGAACTCCACACTAAGGGATTTATTCACAAAAGTGTAGAAGCAGATCTGCAGGAGGCCCCCCACCATCTGTGGAAACAACCAGGTATTTTTTTTTGAGGTCTTTCACTAAGAGCACAATGGCAACAACAGAGCAACATGCCAGGGTGCGTAGCTACAGTTTGGTACAGCACACACTATGTCAAACCACTCATTGATGCCATGATGAACAACTTTGATATTGATAGCATAGCTGGAAAATTAAGCTTGTAATACATTCTAACGGTCTCATCTCGAACTCAAGAGGTTCACAAATACACACACACACACACACACACAAAAACAGTCTTGCTTGCTCTTAATACATATTGGATCTCTAACAGGTATTCAAGTCACACTCTTCCAGACTTGACTCCCTGATATAAGGTACTCCAACCAAGAGGAAACAGGTTGATTTATTGGTAGGCTGATGAGTAGAAGAGGTGATGAGTATGCATGTACGCTCATTCATTGAATTTTCTTTGTGTTTATTAAGCCAGGATAGTCCTGGGTTCCATAACTACCTGGAAAACGTTGGCAAGTGTTACTGAGTGTTGCTGAATGCTGTTGTGTGGCTGTGGGAGCAGGTGGGCTCAAACTCACCTCCTGCATGGAGTCCAGTAACTTAGTGAGTTGGTAGAACCTCTGCCAGTTCTGGCTGGAGTTCTCTTCTCGCTTGACGATGGCCTTCCCCAGCTCCTTGATGTAGGTCATGCGGATCTCATCAAACACAGCCTGGCTCTTCAATCCATCCTTTGGTACTGTGGGGGGGGAACAAGCAAGGGAGGGGTTCAAGCAGACATAACATCTTACTCATCGTGCATGATTTGTTTTAGTAGGCAATGTACGTCAATATAGTCCTCACGTCTCCGTCGTTAAAAAAAGGCATAATAAAGAGTTTTGGATGTCAAGGACACAACCTCACTCAGTCAACCAATATTCACACAATAGAAACTCGGACATTCAGTTAGGTTAGGTTTCAGTTTTTACCCAGAGTCTCCCAGTCTGAAAACTGCTCGTAATCCTGCCACTAACGTCTCGCCACTACAGTATCATACAAACCACCCTCTGTCCCATCACAACCACACTTAGGTATATGGAAAATATGCAAAACCACAGGTAACAATGGGTTTTATGAGGCCCCATTCTTCCCTGATGAGAGCCAGATGAAGGATCTACCCTGGACTGAAGGGTTCTGGGATCTTGGACTTGGGCCCAGGCAAAACTGCACTCAATGGACAGGAGATTATGCAAAACAACACAGGAGGTAAAAAGGTAAAATACTCTCCAATTGTCTTATCAGATGAGAGATACAAACTGGCTTTCCCCTGTATACTTTTCTGGTTTCGATGTAGCTAGTGATGTCTTTTTTCAAACATGAAAGAGAAGGATTTTATGCCTCCAGTCTAGAATAACTGACAAATGACTATTTACAAATGGTGCAACGGATCACAAAACTCACGGTTCGGATCACGGTTTTGAGTCACGGGTCGGATCATTTTTCGGATTAGCCGCCCACCCCCAAAAAGTGAGACAAATATAACTTTGCTTTCCATTTATTACTTAAAGAACACTTAAAGCAAGAAACTTTTCAATGTTTAAATAAAATCTTAAAATAAAATATTCAATGCGCAATTGTTGAATTAAAGACCAATATGAGGCATGATACCTTTGAACAATAGTGAATGAAATCCTTGTTTTCAGAGGTAGGATCATGGACACAGACGTTGCAGTTCCAGTGCTCAATAGGGTTGTAACCGTTTTGAGGGGTTTGAGCACCTGGAGGACCTCCTCTGCCACTTTCACGTCATCATCAGACAAGGTGACGATGTCTTCATTTTTTTTTCCAGTGTGTTGTCTGTCAGTGCAGCGTATACAACTGCCTGCTGCTCAAGATAGCTCTCCAACATGTCATCTTGTTGTGACATCGTGTATGAGCTTGTGGGTTGGTAGCTGTAGCATTTCTTGCTTGGTCTTAACCACATGAGCGGCTGTTGTGCTCCGGTGGAAAAATGAACCACCTTCCTGATCCTCCCAAGGAGGTGGTCCATCTGGTTCACTGAGATTCCCCTTCGGGATGCTAAATTGATCACATGTGCAAAGCAAGCTACCCGTGGCACCAGTCCAGCTTCTATCACTGCACTTACTTGGTTCTTGGCATTATCTGTGGTGGTTGGGATATTGCTATTGGGCCTCTCTAGCTTCCGCTCTGCTCCTGGCAGTACCTGCGCCAGATTTGTGCCTGTGTGACTCTCAAAGGAGGGGGCTGGTCTGTAGCACCGGACTTCGCATCTGCCACTCCTCTGTGATGTAGTGAGCAGTCACAGTCATGTAGCTTTCCGTTGCCCGGGAGGTCCACCCGTCTATAGTGAGGGCAACAGAGGATGCCCTGGATAATTATTTGACCATTTTTATATTTTCCTATTCATAAAGATCTGGCACGATCTTCATACTGAAGTGGGTGCGTGAGGGGATTTCGTAGCATGGCTCAAGCACTTTCACCATATTTTTAAACCTTTTGTTTTCCACAACAGAGTATGGCCTCATGTCTGCAGTGATAAACATCCCAATAGATTTGGTGATGGCTTTAGCCTGGTCTGATTCTGCAGTAAGCAAAGGGCTGCTTAAATGCCGTGGTGAGAAGTTATGTTCTCTTTGGCTGAGTTGGCTCCAGTCACTGACACACCAGGGTGATGACACTTTAAATGTGTGGCCATGCTCGATGTATTTCCATGATCATACGGCTTTGTTGTGGCACAAGGCCTACACACCGTAATGGTGTTGTCCACCCCCTTCTTCCGTCATCATAATTGACAGGGAAGCCAAAATGCTCCCATACATGAGACTTAAATGAAGCGGGAGGCTTTTCCAGTTCTTCAGCTCCTCCGCTAGCCATGTCTGTCACTGCTCTTTTGTCTTCTTTGCTTTTTGCAACGCGAGCTTCCAGGATAGATTCACTGGGATTCAACATTCCCCGTTCACGTGAACAGTACACACAACTTCAGGCTTCAGAGTAAAACACAGCACGCATCTGTCTTTATCTTTTCACTGCAACTCTGCATCGGCAGTAAAACTGTATTTCACACACTTGATAGTTAAACTTTGCAATTGATCCGCGGTTCATGGATCAACTACGGTCTGTTACACCACTACTATTTACAATACTAACAGGAGAGAGGACTGTAGGTCTATAATAGCAAGCAATACGTCTACATCGATCAAAAGTGGTCGCCTGGCGTATTTCTTTTACATTTCTAGTTGGAATTCTGTTGATAACATTATCGATGAGCCAATCAAAATAAAACACTTGAAAACGTGTACATTCTGTCCTGGTTGGAAATAGAATCAAGAAAGATTGCTCACTGGTAAAAAAAAAAAAAAAAGCACAGCTCTGCATGTAAATGTAATTTTCATTTCCTTAGGAAGCAATCAAAACACACTAAGTGTGTGCGCGCTTTCCAAAACCACTCATTTTGAGTAATTTGAAAGGCATAAAATCGTTTTTTTCCCCAGTCAACAATGTTGCAATAAATAGTATCTTCTGCTTAAATATGGTTTTGTAATGGCTTGTCACGCTGGGAGTTTTTTCCCCCCTCCTGAGGCCTCATTTCTACAAAGCTCATTCAAAAGCTTCAGTTTGTCTGGTTTCCCTCCTCTTTTTCTTTTCTCCACTTATTTTTGAACACATCTGAGAAGTCAGGAAAATGTGTTCTGCTTTTCCCCAGCAAACTGCATCGGACGGCCATAATGAATAAGTGTTTTAATCTATGGATACATTTATGTTATTTAAGATTTGAAATGTAAATATGTTATACCTGTGCTGAGCAGTAGCAGGACTTTCATACACAGGTACTCGTCGTAGGACACCTGCAACCTCACAAACTCAGTGGAGATCTTCAGCATCTGCTCACACTGGTCGGTCATATAGGGCAGCTTCATCCTCTCACTGAGACACACACACACACACACACAAAGTGACAGTTATAATCAGACCAACACCCCGTTTCACTCTCTGCAATTCACATAGTGTATAATGACAGTGACAGCTATGCCTATAATACTGCTGAAGATACAGAGTGTTGTGAACCTGGGCTAAGAAATCAGCCCTAATAGAATGGACAGGATTTCCTGACCCAAGTCTACACCCCACTTGGATTGAATCCCATTTTATTGTGTTACAAAGTGGGATTAAAATGGATTTGTCATTTTTTGTCAACGATCTACACAAAATACTCTAATGTTAAAGTGGAAGACCATTTGTACTTAAAAAAAAAATAATTAAATGAAGAATAAAACACTAATAGAACTTGATTAGGTAAGTGTTCACCCCCTGAGTCAATACATGTTAGAAACACCTTTGGCAGACTTCTTGGGGAAAGAGATTTCTCTGCACACCTGTATGGTGCAATTTATTTTCAAAATTCTTCAAGCTGTCAAGTTGTTGGGATTCATGGCAGCAATCTTCTATTCTTATCATAGATTTTCAAGCAGATTTAAGTCAAAACTGTCCACTCAGGAAGATTCACTGTCTTCTCGGTAAGCAACTTCACTCTAGAACTGGCTTTTGTGTTTAATGTTATTATCCTGCTGAAAGGTGAATTCCTTTCCCAGTGTCTGGTGTAAAGCAAACAGAGGCAGGTTTTCCTTTAGAATTTTGCCTGCGCTTAGCTCCATCTGGTTTCTTTTCATCCTGAAAAACTCCCCAGTCTTTGTCAAGCATACCCATACCATGATGCAGCCTTCACCATACTTGAAAATGAGGAGGCAGTTACTCAGTTATGTATTGTGTTTTCCCTAAACATAAGGCTTTGCATTTAGGCCAAAAAGTGTATTCCTTTCACATGTTTTTTGTTTGTTGTTGCAGTATTACTGTAGTGTCTTGTTGTTTGGAATATTTGTATTCTATATATTTGTATTCTTTCCACTCTGTAATTTACGTCATTGATCCATCCTCAGTTTTCTCCCATCACGGCCATTGAACTCTGTAGCTGGTTTAAAAATCACCAATGGCCTCATGGTAACATCCCTCAGCAGTTTCCTTCCTGTCCTGCAGCTTATTTCAGAAAAATGACTGCATCTGATGTGTCTGGATGATTTAATACTTCATCCACAGCAGAAGTATTAACTTAATGACTAAAGACATTATATGTCTGATTTGTTATTATTACCCATCTACCAATTACTAACCTTTTTTATGAGACTTTCGAAAAGCTCCCTGGTCTTTGTAGTTGAATCTGTGCTTGAAATTCAATACTTGACTGAGGGACTTACAGATGGTATATGTATGAGGGAAAGAGGAAGGGGTAGTCATTCAAAAATCATGTCACACAGAGTGTGTCCATATAACTTATGTGATTTGTTAACACAAATGTTTACTTCTTAACTATTTTAGGCTGGCCTAATCATAGGGGGTGAATACTTATGCAACAACTATATTTTAGTTATTGAATTTTTATTCATTTATATTCAGAATTATCTTTTCACTTTGACATGGAGTATTGTGTAGATCAATGGACAAATGTAATATATATATATATATATATATCAATCTAACATTGTAATGCAACAAAAGGTGAAAAAAGTTAAAGGGGATGTAGACTTTTGGTAGACCTATACATTTTTTATTCTAGCAATATAGCTTTCCTTCCCTACCTCCAGAAAGGCTCTGCTTGAACTAGCTATCTATAGAAATCCATCCACCAACCAGGCTACCTTTCTCATCTCCAGAGCCCCCAGCCAGCTTCAGCCCTCCCAGGTGTCTCTGATGCTCTGGACTTACTCATTAATAACCAGGTCAGGGGCGAAGCACAGCATACCCCCGTTACACTGCTGGTAGGAGCGCCAGCCCAGGCCGAATGACATGAGGAACAGCCAGGAGCACTGCAGCAGAGTCATCTGATCATCCAGGTGAAGGTTCCGGAACCCTGCACGAACAGACAACACACAGAGCATTGTTCAGGATTGCAGTGTTGTTAGTGTTGGTCTTTTGAGTAATATAAACTCAGCAAAAAATAATCTACGTCCCTTTTTCAGGACTCTGCCTTTCAAAGATAATTTGTAAAAATCCAAATAACTTCACAGATCTTCATTGTAAAGGGTTAAACACTGTTTCCCATGCTTGTTCAATGAATCATAAACAATTAATGAACATGCACCTGTGGAACGGTCGTTACATGTGGAACGGTCGTTAACAGCTTATAGACGGTAGGCAATTAAGGTCATAGTTACTCTGAAAAACACCAAAAGAAAGATGCCCAGGGTCCCTGCTCATCTGCTTGGACGTGCCTTAGGCACGCTGAAAGGAGGCATGAGGACTGCAGGTGTAGCCAGGGCAATAAATTGCAATGTCCGTACTGTGAGACGCCTAAGACAGCGCTGATCTGATCGTAGTGACACCTCGAGCACTGAGATGCAGTGCCTTAGACCGCTGCGCCACTCAGGAGCCCCATAAAGACTAAGATCGGGCAGTGTAATTCCAATACACTGTATTGCAGCCATGTAGTGACCATGTAGAATGTGCAGCACACACTGATGCGACCAAGTAAAACTTTTACTCGGACAGCCAAGTCAAAGGGTCGCCAAATGTGACTAAATGGTTGCAGTCTGTTAGCCCTGAAAGTGGCCTTTAATTGCAGTTCAATTGTCTCTCACTGTTGACACTTCAAAAGTGGAAGTGTTGAAAGTCTTTTCAGATCATATTTGCTTAACCACTCAGTGGTTAATTTCTCCACAAGTCCTTCCCTTCCATGCTAGCTGGCTGCTGGGCGAGACCAAGGCAGAGTCTTGGTAAATACTTGGGGGCGATTACCAAACCAAGTGCCTTCTTTCTCATAATTAGGGGCTGGGTGTCAACTCAATCCCATGCCATGATCGATAAAATAGAAAATCATGAGATTAATTGAAAATATTATAATTCATTTGAAAGTCACTGGATTGACTTGATTTAGACCTAGTTCATTTCCTGAATTTACCTGAGTTGAAACGGAATGGACCAAGCCTAGCCCATTATGGTTAGTCAAATTAGTGCTACAATGGTCCCTGCTGTCTATGGTCAGTGTTAATGGAGGTGTACCAGGTGGTCTTACCTGGTAGGGACTTGGCCCACTTGACAGCTGAAACGACCTGCTGTCCGCCCAACCTGTTGAGGGTGGTCATAAGGCGGGTGGAGGTGTCGGGGATGGTGCTGTCGTAGCCAGAGTAAATGGCCTCTGGCTCAATGGCTTTAAGCAGGGACAGCATGGTGGGCACCAGCTGGGGCATGGACTTTGGGATCAGGGTGCAGGCCCTTTCATCAGGTGCGGGAGCGTTTGTCTCTGTTGTGGCCTGCTGACCTTTAAATCGGATCAGCTTCTTGTTTTTCCTTGCTGCAAAGACCGAGAAGAGAGAGTGAGAGAATAGAGAGAAGAAAGCGCTAATCAGTCATTTTCTCTGTTAACCCATAACACTCTAAGCCCTGTCTAAGCCAGAGGAGGGTGGTGGGGGGGGGTTCTACTAAGCTATATGAAATTGTTTTAAGAAGGTCATACCAAGGATCATTTAGCGATTTGATATAGAATTTTAAGCCTCCTTGACGTATCCCAAAAAAAATTGATTCAACAATTACTTTTCCCCTTACTGCTATTTGCCCATACAAATGCATTGAATAACAGAATCACTACATGGAACAGATAATCCGTCCCAAAAAATTCAAAAGGAAGTTTGTTCTGAGTGTCTGTCCTATATCTAAGAGATATAAGAAAGATCAGGAAACATTTGTTATTTAAAAAATATAGAAAAAATATTTAACCCCTTATTTTCAGGGGGATTGTTTTATTATGCTAATTTGATTTCCGCGGGCGTGGACATCGACCTTAGAGGGTTATGGCTAGCTATTGTTTCCCACCTAACCCAGGTGGTGACAGTGTATAGACCATACATACCCTATTCATAACAAAAATATGCAGCCTATAAGATGCTTTATCAGCTACAGTTTGTGCATAAAGGTAGGTCATCCACATTGTGTTACGCTTCAAAAGGGTACAGAGTTCAAGGTTTTATTCATTGAAACGAAGAAACGTACTTTCTTGTGTATTTCTATGGGTCTTTAAAAAGAGCAGCACAACACAAAAAAAACTATGTATTTTGGAATTGTTTAAAAACTTTGATCGATTTATCTTTTCTGTTACAATATGTGCTGAATGCCTCCGGTTGAGAGGGTTACCATCAAAAATTATGTATTTTTCCTCCCTCCTTTTTTCATTTCCTCCATAAATGTTTCTATGGCAACTAAGAGCCTTTCTGGTACGTCCCCAGGTTTTGGTTGTCTGCTGATGCACCCGCATACGTCAATGTATTTTTTCCACACACTCTGATTCGTACATCTAAATCATTAACAATTTCATACCCTGCAGCACTGAATTGATGAACATATATAAATAACAAGAAGTGCATCAACGTGAACTATTGTCCATTACCATTTTTTTGTTGAAGTCCACAGTGGCAGAGTAGAGCTAATGTGAGCCTTCTATCGCTCAGGGACATGAGAGGAACTGGGTCTGAGCGAATGATTGTTGTTGATCACTGGCTCTGACCCTTGTTTGAAACACTGGGCCAGAGATGATACATTAGGTTAGCTCATGTCAACATAAACTCTGGGAATCAAGGCCCTCTACTGATTTATGTGAATCCAATACTAAATCCTACCCCTAATCACAACCTCTATAGGGAACAAAACATATAAAGCCCTGCCTTTCAGAGAGAACACATTCTGAAAATGTCCTCTGATTAAACTTTGCTGAATAACTATGCTTGCCATAAAACGGTATATATACACTACACTTCCACTTATATGGGAACAATATGAATGTGAATGTGTTGGTGCCACTTACCTTCCAGGTTCATCCCTGCTTGGAGACACTTGCGGAAGCGGCACGCCGGACAGTTCTTCCTGCGGATCCTGTCTATGATGCAGTCATTCCTCCCGGCACACAGATAGTTGTGTTGTCCTGGCGATGGCAAGAAGGTTGAAGATGATTAGCCCAAGCACTACAGGTTGCCACCACACCAAACACCTGTCTGACTAAACCTGCCGGCCTCATGACATAACAGTCAGCAGCCAACACTTAAGGTGACAGCTCGTTCATTTTCTGTGGTTGACACCCCTCCACGGCCAGCCAAAATAGTAGCCTAAGTTTTTTAAAACAGGGATGAAGAGATTTTCACTTATTCTTTTTATACTCTGCCTATGCTCTGGGTGTAGTGTTTTTAGCTGTTGACCATGTGTCTGAAGTCAGATTAGTAGTTTTAAATGAGTGGGGGTTGATTGTTTGACAGAGCCTGGATAATGTCAGCGGAACATAATCTTTTGCCAGATTAACAAATTCCTTGAGGTCATACTATAATACAGTGCCTTGCGAAAGTATTCGGCCCCCTTGAACTTTGCGACCTTTTGCCACATTTCAGGCTTCAAACATAAAGATATAAAACTGTATTTTTTTGTGAAGAATCAACAACAAGTGGGACACAATCATGAAGTGGAACGACATTTATTGGATATTTCAAACTTTTTTAACAAATCAAAAACTGAAAAATTGGGCGTGCAAAATACTTTCACTAACGTTCACGTTACACACACAGTGTGTAACGTTCACGTTTTTGTCCTGGTGGTAAATCTGTCCATTGACCATTGCTTCTGTGTGTCGCTCTGAATGTGAATCTGTTGAATGACTGGTATGATGTAGTTGTTGAGCGGCTTCACTGCAAGTATATTGTATGTTTCGGATAGTCAATAAATAAAATAATATAAAAAATAAAAATAATAATTTGAAGGGGTGTACACATACTTTTGTATATATAGCGTAAGAGCGTTGAAGAGTGAGGCTCAACTTCTCAGATGTTTTGGTGCCCTGACTACCATGCCGTGAATAGTGTGAAGCGAACCTGTGTACATGCGTAGACACTGTGTGTGACTTTGTGAGAGCGAAGTGTTGAATCTCGCTCTTCTCAATATCTCCGGTGCTGCCCGTGGCAATGTCATTTTGCAGAGTCTACCTTTAAGAAGAGAAATAGGCGGGGTTAAGCCATTTGTGGCTGTGGTAACTAGTGACAACTGCAGCCATGGGAACAGCAGCCATTGCAAACAGCAGTGCAAACAATCCACCCATAAACTAAACAAACGGTGCCAGCTGAATCCCAGAAGCATCCGCTCTCTAATCCCTTCGTCATACTATAGGCTAGTGAAGAGGACTTGGCTGGAGGTGCGAGGCTAGCCCTGTTTGCCAGGCTACCTCCAGTCCTACTAAGAACATGATCAGGATGAATGGAAATAGTGGGAGATGGAAGAGGGACGGGAACTCTTGTTGGAAGCAATTGCCATCCAAACATTACTTGGGTGTCCTGTTAGTAAGAGAGCTGCTGCGAGAATCCCAGGGGTGCGTTTATACACAGTATCATGCCGTCTTACCGTCAGAAAGTATTCACACCCCTCGACTCTGTCCACATTTTGTTGTGTTAAAGCCTGAATTTAAAAAGGATTAAACCCCCATAACGTCAACGTTGAATTATGTTTTTCCAATTTTGTACAATTAATAAAAATGAAAGGCTGAAATGAGTCAATATGTTTTCAACCCCTTTGTTATGGCAAGCCTAAATAACATTTCTTAAGAAGTCACATAAAAGTTATACTTAAACTAAATCTTTAATAGTGAGAGCTTTGCAATAGCGATGGCTGGTCGACGAATAACCGTTTCTGATGATCCGTTGAGAGCGGCGAGACAAAAGTACAACGGTCTTTTATAGCCAAGATTACATTACCTCTTTCAACCTACATGACGAACAACAGATATATAGAATGGGTCACAAGGTTAAGATGTGTATGAAAGATACCTATTATACATAGCAGACAGTATCTGCTGTGTCAACAGTTTTCACTGTATAGAGACCAGTGTCTGGCCCTCCGACTCCAAACTGGAGCCATCTCTCCCTGGTACGGTATAGAACAGGAACATTAACTCATGCTCTGGAATGCTCTTTAGGTTTTATCACCCAAAAGACATGGCAAATCTCCTGTCAGTGTTATCTCCCAGAGGCCCATCCTCAGTAGAACACACACACACACACACACACACACAATAGTTAAGAATACTCTATTATGTTGAATAAAACAACCATGATGCAATTAAAGTATTATAACATAATCTTGCTACCATACCCCACACATACAATTCTCAGTCGAGCAGTGAATTTTAAGCACAGATTAAACCACAAAGACCAGGGAGGTTTTTTAGTGACTAGCAAAGGGAACCTATTGGTAGATGGGTAAAAAAAAGAAAGACATGGAATATCCCTTTGAGCATGGTGTTATTAATTAAGTTATTAATTACACTTTACACGCAGTCACTACAAATATACATACGTCCTTACAAACTAATTTGCCGGAGAGGTAGGAAACCGCTCAGGGATTTCACCATGAGGCCAATGGTGACTAAAGCTGCAATATGTAATATTTTGGGAGAACTGACCAAATTCACATAGAAAGTGAGGTATAGATCTGCCATTTTTATTCAAAGCAAGTCTAAGATGGTTATGGAAAATATATTTCACAGCGGTTAAGATGGTATAGAATAGAGCTAAGCACAGGCAAAATCCTAGAGGAAAAACTGGTTCAGTCTGTTTTCCAACAGACACTGGGAAATAAATGAATCTTCAGCAGGACAATAACCTAAACACGAGGCCAAATATACACTGTAGTTGATTACCAAGATGTCACTGGATGTTCCTGAGAGGCCTAGTTACCATTTTGACCATTGTCTTGAAAATCTATGGCAAGGCTTGACTGTCTAGCAATGATCAACAACCAACTTGACATAGCTTGAAGAACTAAAAAAATAATGCAAATATTGTCAAATCCAGGTGAGCAAAGTTTAGAGACTCACAGCAGTAATCACTGCCAAAGGTGATTCTAACATGTATTGACTCAGGGGTGTGAATACTTACATAAATGTACTTCTGTATATCAATAAATGTGCTAACATTTCTAAAAACATGTTTTTGATTTGTCATTATGGGGTATATATATATATAAAAAAAATCATATTTAATACATTTTCAATTCAGGCTGTAACAACAAAATGTGGAATAAGTCAAGGGATAAGAATACTTTATGAAGGCACTTGTTGGTATGATTGACCTTAAAAATATATATATTGTCACTAATAACACACTTACATCACAAGAAAGGAAAGAAAAACAACCTTATTTTGATGGTTGTTAATTTTTTGTGGAACTGAAAAAAGTAATAATTTAATACAGTTGAAATGTTTACAAATTAGATGCGTGGAAATGAAAACAACTTCTGAAAATGGACACTCGAATTATAGTGATACAGTGTATTCGGAAAGTATTCAGACCTCTCAACTTTTCCCACATTTTTTTACCTGACAACCGTATTCTAAAATAGATGAAATAAAAAATAAAAATCCTCAACCTACACAAAAAAAAACAGGTTTCTAGAAATGTTTTCTAATTTATACAAATAAAAACAGAAATACCTTATTTACATAAGTCTTCAGACCATTTCCTATGAGCCTCGAAATTGAGCTCAGGTCCATCCTGTTTCCATTGATCATCCTTGATGTTTCTACAACTTGGTTTGAGTCCACCTGTGGTAAATTCAATTGATTGGACATGATTTGGAAGGGCACACACCTGTCTATATAAAGTTGACAGTGCATGTCACAGCAAAAACCAAGCCATTTGGTCGAAGGAATTGTCCGTAGAGCACAGAGACTGGATTGTGTCAAGGCACAGATCTGGGGAAGGGTACCAAAGAAATGTCTACAGCATTGAAGGTCCCCAAGAACACAGTGGCCCCCATCATTTTTAAATGGAAGAAGTTTGGAAAGACCAAGACAGTTCCTAGAGCTGCCCGCCTGGCCAAACGGAGCAATCGGGGGAGAAGGGCCTTAGTCAGGGACGTGACCAATAACCCGATAGTCACTCTGACAGCGCTCCAGAGTTTCTCTGGGGAGATGGGAGAACCTTCCAAAAGGACAACTATCTCTGCAGCACTCAACCAAACCAGGCCTTTATGGTAGAGTGGCCAGACAGAAGCCACTCCTCAAAAAAAGGTACATGACAGCCCACTTGGAGTTTTCCAAAAGGCACATAAATGACTCTCAGACCATGAGAAACAAGATTCTCTGGTCTGATGAAACCAAGATTAAACTCTTTGGCCTGAATGCCAAGCGTCACATCTGGAGGAAACCTGGCACCATCCCTACAGTGAAGCATGGTTGTGGCAGCATAATGCCGCGTGGATGTTTTTCAGCGGTAGGGACTGGTAGACCAGTCAGGATTAAGGGAAAGATGAACAGAGCAAAGTACAGAGAGATCCTTGATGAAAACCTACCAGAGAGCGCTCAGGACTGGGGTGAAGGTTCACCTTCCAACAGGACAACGACCTTAAGCACACAGCCAAGACAACACAGGATTGGCTTTGGGACAAGTCTCTGAATGTCCTTGAGTTGCCCAGCTAAAGCCAGGACTTGAACCCCTTCTAACATGGAGAGGTCTGGAGAGACCTGAAAATAGCTGTGCAGCAACGCTCCCCATCCAATCTGAGAGAGCTTGAGAGGATCTGCAGAGAAGAATGGGAGAAACTCCACAAATGCAGGTGTGCCAAGCTTTTGGTATCATACCCAAGAAGACTTGAGGGTCTAATCGCTGCCAAAGGTACTTCATCAAAGTAATGAGTAAAGGGTCTGAATAATTAAGTAAATGTGATAGTTTTTGTTTTTAATACATTTGCAAAAATGTCTAAAAAGTAGTTTTTGCTTCGTCATTATGGGGTATTGTGTGTAGATTGATGAGGAAAATTAACAATTTAATCCATTTTAGAATAAGGCTGTAACGCAACAAAACGTGTATTAAGTCAACGGGTCCAAATACTTTCCGAATGCACGGTATGTCTGGTTTCGCAAACAATGTAAAGTATGTTTAGATAGGTGTACTCTAGAGCCAAGCGTGTTAATTTTTAATTAGAGGGTATCCTGCTATTGACACACTTGTTGAATTATACAAGAGAACGTAACAACAACACTCATTAATGAGGCAGTCTAGACAGCGCAGGTGAGTGCATGTAGGTTAGACAGAGCAAGTGTTTGGTGGATGCACCCCTGTTCTGTGGATGCAGACCTGTGGCAAAATTTGAGATTGTGTTTTTCTTTTTTACATTGGATAAAAGTAGTGACTCAGAGCAGCTAGAAAATGGTATATCATACACTACAGTTGAGGAACAATGGGAAAGTATTTCTGCTTTGAAAGTTGATAAGCTTGTAACCTCACTTTTGAGAAAATGGCCCATTAATGTTTTGGTAAACCTACTGTAAACCTAGCTCTTTGTCTATACCCATTTAGCATTGTTCAAACCCTCTTAAGCCTTAGCCCCACCCATCTCTATAAGCATTCACATGTGAGGCCATGTACTAAACAACCAAAGTCTAAAGGCTGGTTTATACTACGGGTGCATTTGTAAATACAATCTGGAGTGTCAGAGTGCAACCTGGGCGTTCGTAAAATTCAGAGCGTTTCGCTCTCGGAGCGTTCATACTGGACGCTCTGGCTGTGGAGTAGGGTTGATCCGAGCCTTCTGACCTAACAACAGCAGTCAAGCTCCCAAGCTAACTGGCTAACATGGTCTAGCTTGCCAGCTACAGTACTTCCAGACATATGAGAGAACAGCTCACTCACCCTAGCAGAGCTGGTAAGGCTGTTTTTATGTTATCCAGAGCATTGGTGACTGCAACTATGTTACTGGCAACAATTTATTCACGCTTTTTTTGACGATGTTTACTAACACTGGCCATATTCAATGGGTTGTTGAGTGTTCGTAAATCCGTCAGTTATTCTGTGATCTGGCACTCTCAGGCGAGAGTGCTCTGAAATCAGAGTAGATAGCCAGGCAAATGTTTTATGTGCTATAATTTAGTTAATAGCTGATGGATTATAAAAAGTAATCCATTGTCCAACTGTTGCATTTATTACAATTGTTTCTAAAAACCTTTTAACAATTTTGATGACCGTTGCTACTAACACATTCACAAAGACATTATCCAGTAAAAGCAAATAATGTGAATTTTTTAAATTTAGGATGACAACTTGATCAAGTGCACACAAATCATTAGAATCATTGCAGTTATAACGCTATTGGGCTTTGTGCATAAATACATTTCTCAATTAACTCTCCTAGCGAAGTGATAATAGACCCATATTCCAAGCAGGAATTAAAATGGGATTTAAAGCCAAATTAGATGATGAATGATCAAATCACAAATTCATGCAAAGGAGGGCACAGGAGAGACTGTTGGTGTTTAATATTGCATATCAGGTCAAATCAAATTTCCAGTAGAGTGATCGAGGGACATTAATAAAGTAGAAGCATTATTAAAGGTGGGTTTTATTTACCATCTGTGTTTTGTCGTGCTCTCCATCCTTCACCATAGCGACATCAACCATAGAATAGGGGAAGAAAGACAAATAACAGATATAACATCTTATTGCTTAAAGTACACCTAAGTATTACAAATGCATTTTAACAAATGGTAAATATATTTTTCACTTGGTCATTTACACCAGTAAACGTTAAGTTGAATAATGTATACAATATGTTGAGATTATCCTTGAAATAAAAAAAATCATGCTCAAATATTGAATTTCACTATCTGATATTTATATTTAAACTCAAGGTTTTAATTTGACAAATGGATAGTCATTTCAATTATTTTGAATACAATTAACACACTCACGTATGCACTTTCATGGGAATGAAATGGTTGTTAAACTATAGTGTAAATACACCTATATTAACATAAATACAAATATTCAGATGGCCATGAACAATGACAATAGGGGTAACAATAGCACTGCTGCCCACTTCAAATATTCAGAACAGTTCAATGGACTTCAAAAGGGATTGTAGTGACTGGTACATTGGTAGTGATTGTGGTAGTGAGCTTGGAATAACAATGCTACGTTAAAGCTGCAATATTTAACTTTCTGAGCGACCTGATCAAATTCACAGAAATGTTAGTTATAGATCTGTCACTAAGCAGCGGTAGATCGGTTCTGTGTGCGCCATTTCTATGCTTCCCTTTCTTAAGTTTCGTTTTTGTGTCTTTTACTTTTGCATTTGTACACCAGCTTCTTTTTTAGGAGAGAGCGATGGCTAACAAATACATTTTTGGTTGTTAAAAAATTATTTATGTGGTTTTCATGGTACAATGACTTTCCACACTTGCACCATACTTGCTTGTTTTGTCACAAACTGAATTTAGGCAAACTATTAGAATTTTAGCAACCACGAAATGGCAGAGCGATATATGCATATTGCAACTTTAAGATACCGTAATTTCTGGACTATTAAGCGCACCTGAATATAAACCGCACCCACTGAATTATTTACATTTTGTACATAAATAAGCCGCACATGTCTATAAGCCGCAGGTGCCTACCGGTAAATTGAAACAAATTAACTTTACACAGCCTTTAAACGAAACACGGCTTGTAACAAAAATAAATAGGCTTTAACGAAACACGGCTTGTAACAAAAATTAAACAGTAGCCTACCAAGAAAGTCATTGGTCACTATCTTCCTCCTCTTGTGCACTGAAACCACTGAAGTCATCTCCTTCGGTGTCGGAGTTGAATAGCCTCAGAATTGCTTCATCTGATGTTGGATCATTTTCATTGTCGCTCTCGTCACTTTCATCCGGAGGCAAATTCCCCGCTGAGCTCATGCTGCCCCTTCAACACGCTTTCGAAACCCGTTGATGATAGTGGATTTTTTGACAATGCTCCACGCTGTCAGGACCCACTGGCAGACTTGACCATAAGTTGCTCTTCGCATGCGGCCCGTTTTAGCGAAGGATTTCTCCCCACTTGTCATCCAAGCCTCCCACTGAACACGGAGCGCCACCTTAAATGCACGATTTACACTGATGTCGAGTAGCTGCAAATACTTTGGGCCATCTGCTTTTCTTCCCTCTGAAAGCTTTTGTTGTCTTTTTGCACTGAGTCAGTTCCTCACGCTGCTGTTTCCAATGTCTTATCGACTCATTAAGGCCAAGCTCCCGTGCAGCAGCTCTATTTCCTTTTCCAACAGCCAGATCGATCGCCTTCAACTTGAAAGCTGCATCATATGCATTTCTCCATGTCTTTGCCATGATGAGGGTGACAAAATTACTACCGTAATCAGAATGATGGGAAGTTTGAGCGCGCTTGATTTACGTCACATTATGTGACGGTGCTCAGTTTTTTGGTGGCATGAATCTGTGAAAGCTGGAAAAATCCATAAATTAGCCGCGTCATTGTATAAACCGCGAGGTTCAAAGCGTGGGAATAAAGTAGCGGTTTTTACGGTACATAAAAATTAAATAAAAACTGTTATACAGTAGGATACAAGTCAAACACACATATTTACAGTTTCACTCCATTACCCCTTAACCATTGATCAAATTGTTCAGTGGTTAGACTTTTGTAGTAGATAGCGATGGCTAAGAAAATAGGCAATGAATTTTTTCAGACTAGTATAAAAACAAGGAATGACTAGACATGTCCCATAGCCTAACATGCTGACCAGACCGCTCGCGCACATTGTGATTTTGTACACCCACACCAGCCGCGATCAGGACACGAATGTTGAAATATCAAAACGAACTCCAAACCAACTATATTCAATTGGGACAGGTTGAAAAGCATTAAACATGTATTGCAAGTTAGCTAGCTAGCTTGCTGTTGCTAGCTAATTTGTCCTGGAATATAACATTGGGTTTTTATTTTACCTGAAATGCACAAGGTCCTTTATTCTGACAATTAATCCACAGATAAAAGGGCAAAAGTTAGTTTTGTAGTAAACGCTCCTCCTTCAGGCTTCTTCTTCGGACTTTATATGGCAGTTGTCAACTTTACGGTGCAATACCACTAACAACTGGACTGGAATGTGGACCTCAGTTCATTTTTCAATCATCCACGTGGGTATATGTTCCTAAAAACCAATGAGGAGATGGCCCACGGGTATATGCTCCTAAAAACCAATGTGGAGATGGGAGAGGTGGGACTTGCAACACGTAAAAGTCACAAATAGAACCAAGTTCTATTTTAGCGCCTGGCTACGCAGACGCTTGTTGACGCGCGTGAGCAGCGTGGGTGCAATGATTGAATAACATGTATGTGTAGGAACGCGAACGCACGCGAAGCGAGCGGTGTGGTCAGCATGTAAGAGTCCAACTAACTCCAGACACTGGTCTGAATGACAAGGCAACTTCCTTGAGGGGAAATCTTGCGTCGTCTTGGATGTGTACTTAGGGTTGTTGTCCTGTTGGAAGGTGAACTTTGCCCCAGACTGAGGTCCTGAGCGCTCAGGAGCACGTTTTCATCAAGGATCTCTCTACTTTGCTCTGTTCATATTTCCGCTAAATCCTGACTAGTCTCCCAGTCCCTGCAACTGAAAAACACCACTACAGTAATATGCTGCCACCACGCTTCACTGTAGGGATGGTTCCAGGTTTCCTCCAGACGTGACGCTTGGCATTCAGGCCAAAGAGTTCAATCTTGGTTTCATCAGACCAGATAATCTTGTTTCTCATGGTCTGAGAGTCTTTTAGGTACCTTTTGGCAAACTCCAAGCAGGCTGGTCATTTTATTTTTCCTGAGGAGTGACTTCCGTCTGGCCACTCTACTATAAAAGGTCTGACTGGTGGAGTACTGCAGAGATGGTTGTCCTTCTGGAAGTTTCTCCCATCTCCACAGAGGAATGCTGGCGCTCTGTCAAAGTGACCATCGGGTTCTTGATCACTTCCCTAACCCTAACTTCCCCAACTCTAGGAAGAGTCTTTGTGGTTCCAAACTTCTTCCATTTAAGAATGATGGAAGCCACTGTGTTCTTGGGGACCTTCAATGCTGCAGACATTTTTTGGTACCCTTCCCCAGATCTATGCCTTGACACAATCATGTCCCGGAGCTCTACGGACAATTCCTTTGACCTCATTGTATTTAACCTTTATTTAACTAGGCAAGTCAGTTATGAACAAATTCTTATTTACAATGAAGGCCTACCCCAGCCAAACCTGGTACAATTGTGCACCGCCCTATTGGACTCCAAATCACGGCCGGATGTGATGCAGCCTGGATTCGAACCAGGGACTGCAGTGACGCCTCTGGCACTGAGATCAATTTAATTTACCACAGGTGGACTCCAATCAAGTTGTAGGAATATATCAAGGACAATCAATGGAAACAGGATGCACCGGAGCTCAATTTCGAGTCTCATAGCAAAGGGACTGAATACATAAGTAAATAAGGTATTTCAGTTTGACATTATTAATAAATTAGCAAACATTTCTACAGAACTGTTTTTGCTTTGTCATTATGGGGTATTGTTTGAAGATTGATGAGGAAAAAAACAATTGAGTCCATTTTAGAATAAGGCTGTAATGTAACTACATGTGGAAAAGGTCAAGGGAAGGGAAAGGGGGATACCTAGTCAGTTGGACAAATGAATGCATCCAACTGAAATGTGTCATCCGCATTTAACCGAATCCCTCAATCAGGTTTGAATACTTTCCGAATGCACAATATATGAACATTATGGGTTGGACACAAAAATAGCAACACAGACACCACAGCCTTATGGAACACCATGAGACACTTGCCTACCCCTAGCTGGTGTAATACTAAAGGCAACCTTTTCTGATTATTGTGTGAACCTAAAATGTTTCTCCTCCAAATCTTAAAAAAAAGTAAGAACATTTGTTCAATAAAATATTATACTCAAATTAATTTTGAATAAAGAACCAAGTGGTATGCTTTTGTTCTAGTATCTAGGCTATCCTATAGGTAAGGAAAACACTTAGTGTCCACATGTTGTGTCAACGAAAGGATATATAAGTGTACTACTGCAGAACTCAATGTACATATCACCACGATAGATTCTTCTTTATGTATGTTCTACTATAGTAGGTCAACGAAGGGTAGGACTGTGCATGAATGGAGTTGTGTGCGTGAGTGTTTATTATGTCACCAACCTTCAACGGCCCTCTTGAAGAAGACCTTGCAGCTTCCACAGGTGAGGACTCCATAGTGGCAGCCAGAAGCCTCGTCAGAACACACCAGGCAGATCTTATGGGTTGGACCGCTGTGCTTGGCAGGGGCTGAAGATGTGGAGCTGCTGGCCTCGGGTCTGGCCGTTGGACTGTAACACAACAAATACAACACAGATTCTTATTTACAATGATATCACATCAATTCAAAATGTATTTATATATTTTTCAACAGCATTTATTTTGCTTTTATCACAGATGAATATCGCTCTGATCCAGACAGCTTAAGGGTAGAGTCTTGCCTCGGGTCAGTTCACCTCAGTTGAACCTCCCCCAAAAAATCATCTGTCGGGTGGTATGAAAACATTATTGCTGTTCAGAACAATTATATTGCGGGTCAAAACGTTTCAAAACATTTTTTTTTTTGTCAGGAGCTTCTTATGTTGAATTGTGTTGGAAATTCCATTAGGCTATGTGAGCGGTGAGGCAGACCTACCCTAGGCTACCAGCCACACAGCGAGAGAGTGGAGCAGGGAACTGTCCATTAGTAGCCTATTTGTGTGGTGCTGGAACATTCATAATTTGTTGCTGCACATGGAAGAGCTTTGTTCTCCTCTGCAACGTGACAATATGTCGCCAAGTTTGTTTTCCCTGACTCCTAGCTCATGCGAAAATGGCGAACATAACAGTTTGTAGTCATTGTGGACAAGGATGACAACAACCTGGTAGATGGATACACAGCTTGCAAAAATGCAAACAGGTATTTGTTTACAATAATTCAGTTAATTATCAGTTTGGTCGGTGAGGGGCGGGTGCAGCTCCAAAAAACAGATCCGTGCAGAGTAACTTTTAGGTAACTTCTGAGAGATTATTGAATGTCTCTGCAAAAACAAATCCAATATGTTTTTTTATCACTTGCACCGAATACAACTAGTGTAGATTTTACAGTGAAATGCTTGCTTATGAACCTTTCCCAACAATGCAGTATTTAAAAATAACAAATAATTTAATTGTAACTGACAAGAGGAATACATTAAAATACACAAGAATGGAGCTATATACAGGGCTCAATGTGCAGAGGTACAAGATATTTGAGGTAGATATCTACATAAAGGCAGGCTAAAGTGACTAGGCATTTAGATAGATAATAATAATACAAGTCAAATAAAGAACAGAGTAGCAGCAGCAAATGATGAATGCAAAAGTGTGTGTGTGTACGTATGTGTGTTTGTGTTGTGTCGGTGTGTGTGTGTGTGTATATACACTCGCACATGCGTATGTGAATGTGTGATGGTTTTGTGTGGGCGTGACAGTGTAGTGTGGGTGTATACAGTGCATTCGGAGCCTGTTGGTAAGAGGGACGATGCTCCGGTAGCAGAGTGAAAGGTAGTAGAGTGAACAGGTTTGGGAGTCTGGCAGTTTTTCAGGAACTCGTAGGCCAATACAGCAATAAGGCTATAACTTTCAGGCTATAGGCTATAAGGCTATAAAGTCAAAATACATGAAGCTGACGAAAAATAAAAGTAGAAAATAAAAAATTCTGGTTCTTTCAATTGCATTCATTTCTCTACTCAGCCTTCAAATACTGAGCTACATTGCTTGCTCCAAAATATTGGGAAACTATATTATGTTTTACTAACACAATTGCTCAGAGAAAGACATTTTAACAACATTTATTTTTTTCAAAAAAGGTAGGGGTCAAAATTGAACACGGTTATGAACATGGTTATGCCTCAAATCTTTATAAACATTTTCATTTCGGATCCCACTGTATTTCACTGCACCCAGGGGTCTGGAAAAAAGATCCATAATACAACAGGCTGAAAACAAGGGTTTTTCAACAGAGCTCTTCCCTGCCAATCCCGTTCCACTACAAGCAGCGAGTTTAAAGGAGGTCAGGCAAATCATGGGATAATCCGATTCATCTACTCAAAGACAGCCAGACACATACATATCTCTGTGTTGCACTGCCCTCTGAATTAAAGGGGCCTTTGGTCACTGGAGAGGAACCTTCTGAGCATTATAAAGCTTCCCTTGTTTGCGAACTCATGTGATGCATTCATGAAGCCAGACTGGGCTGAGTGGGGATTTTTAACACAACATTAACGGCCATTGGTCTACTAGGATATTATAAAGATAGGGACTAAAAACAAAATTTAGCCTACAGAATCACCATATCAACCCATTTCAGAGGTGTTTCTGCCTGAAGCTGAATTTGAAAACTGGTAAAGAATAGTGACCAACAGCGACAGACTATTGAAAGCACTTCAAATTCCTCCAGGGTTGAACGTGGTGTGTGTGACTTTGCCCGTTAACTAATAAAGGGTTACTATCAAAGAATCTATGTAGGGGGGGGGGGGGGGGGGGGGTCGATAGTTACATAATCACAATATTATTTATTTTCGGACAATATTATATTGATATTTAACTCCAAGTATCGATTTGTGAAAACGATAACTATATATATTTTTTTTAAAGGTAGGTATCATTGGCTAGCACTAGTCGGCTGTACCTACGCACAAACTTTCCTCCTACAGCTTCTTCTCCAAATAGAGAGCCCACATGTTTTTAGCACTTATTTCCCTCACTGATAAATGTGTTCTCTTGCTCTCTCTAGTCTCTCTGCATCATACCCACTGAGTATACCCCCCCCCCTCACCCTCAATTTTAGGGGGCATGGACTCGAAAAGCGTTCCACAGGGATGCTGGCCCATGTTGACAATTCCAATGCCTCCCACAGTTGTGTCAAGTAGGCTAGATGTCCTTTAGGTGGTGGACCATTCTTGATACACACGGGAAACTGTTGAGCTTGAAAAACCCAGCAGTGATGCAGTTCTTGACACATACCATTGCGCCTGGCACCTACCACCATACTCCGTTCAAAAGGTCCTTACATTTTATGTCTTGCCCATTTACCCTCTGAATGGCACACATGCACAATCCATGTCTCAAGGCTTAAAAATTTCTTATTTAACCCATCTCCTTCCCTTCATCTACACAGATTGATGTGGATTTAACAAGTGACATTAATATGAAATCATAACTTTCACCTAATCAATCTGTCAGGGAAGGAGCAGGTATTCTTAATGTTTTATATACTCAGTGTAGAGTGAGCAATATGTTTGGAACATCAAATCGCAATATCGAATCAACACCTAAGTATCGTGATACTAACGTATCGTTAGGTCCCTGGCAATTCCCAGCCCTACACCCATGCCATGTTTCTCATTACCCACAATTTCCACTGACACTGCCAATGAAAGACGGAACTTTCATTGAGAAACTAAAATAGCTCTGGAACAGCTCCATCTTTTAGATTAATTGGCCTTTTCACAAGGGGTAAACAACATATTTCAAGGCCCTAAAATATATTTGTACCAGAATGCTAAGCAGGGGATCAATTAAAGTGCTACAGCCCAATCGAATGTCTTATTTGAGACTAGCTATTTTACAGTAGTAAAGCAAGGAGGGGCAAAATGCAAGTGAAGATTGCCAGATGGACTGGGGAGAGAGAGGTGAGGCATGAAAGGGCAGGCCAAGAGCCAGAAACAGGAGAATCTGCTCACAAAATGGCTCCTGCTCCCATTTTAGAGAATCAACATGAGGACAAATATCTCCAGGAAAGCATGCAGCATTTGGAGGGATGCCAAGGGCACCGTCCGGGAGCATACCGGTCCTTTTCAATCTGTCACTTCTGCCCCTGCAGCAGATCAACAGCAGTCTCCTTTTCAAGCACACTCATATTTTGCAGAACATACTAATGTGAGGGATGTCTGGCCTTCCTCAGTCAGAGACTGTTAGGTAACAGTAGTCCTAGGTCGTTTCCCAAATGGAACCCTATTCCCTTTCCTATATAGTGCACTATTTTGACCTATGTGCACTGGTTAAAAGTAGTCCACTACATAGGACATATGGTGCCATTTGGGATGCATCCTAAGTGAGGGTATCCTGTAATGGAGCTGTTTATTGCCTGCGTCCAGTGATAAAAGATGTTCATGTCTTCAGTGCTGGGGACCTTGCTTTGCTCCCCCAGATTAAATTAGCTCCTGACACCTCTTATGTGCTAAAGCAGACAGATGACGCGTGATCCAGAGCACAAAGCGCCATTTCCCTGTTGCCCTTATGCGATTACCTTCCATTTAGCACATTAATGCTTTAGCCATGGTCGATGGAAACTTCTGCTTTATCGTATGTGACCGGAGGCAGAAAACACCACAGGCCAGACTTTGTGCTTTTGTTTGACTCAAAGCAAGTTGTAAAAGATGTATCACTAGTTGTGTTGGCGATTAAAAATAGTTGCCAATTGTGTGTAACTACTATTTGTTATTACATTGTAGTTAAGACTGTACTACTTGCTGCCTAAAGCAGGGGAGAGGAGTAGCCCATTTTAATACATATAGGAGAGAAGAAAAGAGTGGAATATACATTATTACATAAAAAATAAACATACAAATCTCATGATATAAACATCCCTCAGTTTAAGCGAAAAACTAAATTGCATAAGCACAAAAGTTTGCAATACAAAACATACCCAAAACAGAGAGGGAGAGATGAAGATAGCGAAAAAGGGGGAGATGGAGACGGAGAGTGTCAAGGCAAAATGTGATACTTAAAAGGTTGTGCTACAGTACTTACAGTGCCTTCAGAAAGTATTCATAATCCTTGATTTATTCCACATTGTTGTGCTACAGCTGGAATTCAAAATAGATTACATGTATTTTTCCCCCTCACCCATCTACAAACAATAGCCCATAATGACAAAGTCAAAATATGTTTATTTTTCTAAATATTTTTCTAAATGAAAACAGAATTCTCCTTTATATTTCGTACCAGTCAAAAGTTTGGACACACCTACTCATTCAAGGGTTTTTCTTTATTTGTAACATTTTCTACATTGTAGAATAATAGTGAAAACATCGAAACAATTAAATAACACATACGGAATCATGTAGTAACCAAAAAACTGTTAAACAAATCAAAATACATTTTGGATTCTTCAATGTAGCCACCCTTTACCATGATGACAGCTTTGCACACTCTTGGCGTTCTCTCAACACGCTTAACCTAGAATGCTTTTCCAAAATCAAATCAAATGTATTTATATAGCCCTTCGTACATCAGCTGATATGTCAAAGGGCTGTACAGAAACAAAGCCTAAAACCCCAAACAGCAAGCAATGCAGGTGTTGAAGCACGTTGGCTAGGAAAAACTCCCTAGAAAGGCCAAAACCTAGGAAGAAACCTAGAGAGGAACCAGGCTATGAGGGGTGGCTGTGCCGGGTGGAGATTATAACAGAACATGGCCAAGATGTTCAAATGTTCATAAATGACCTGCATGGTCAAATAATAGGTCTGGGACAGGTAGCATGTTCGGTGAACAGGTCAGGATTCCATAGCCAACAGTCTTGAAGGAGATCCCACATATGCTGAGCACTTGTTGGCTGCTTCTCCTTCACTCTGCGGTCCAACTCATCCCAAACCATCTCAATTTGGTTGTGGTTGAGTGATTGTGGCAGGTTAAGTGTGCCTTGAATTCTAAATAAATCACAGTGTCACCAGCAAAGCACCCCCTCACACCTCCTCCTCCATGCTTCACGGTGGGAACCACACATGTGGAAATCATCTGTTCACCTACTCTACGTCTCACAAAATCACGGCGGTTGGAACCAAAAATCTCAATGGTCTAATGTCCATTGTTCGTGTTTCTTGGTCAAAGCAAGTGTCTTCTTCTTATTGGTGTTCTTTATTAGTGGTTTCTTTGCAGCAATTCGACCATGAAGGCCTGATTCATGCAGTCTCCTATGAAAATATTAAGTTGAGATGTGTCTGCTACTTGAACTCTGAAGCATTCATATGGGCTGCAATCTGAGGTGCAGTTAACTAATGAATTTATCCTCTGCAGAATAGGTAACTCTGCACCTTCCTTTCCTGTGGCGGTCCTCATGAGAGCCAGTTTCAGCATAGCGCTTGATGGTTTTTGCGACAGCACTTAACTACCTTGTCACAACACAACTGATTGGCTCAAACGCATTAAGACATTCCACAAATTAACTTTTAACAAGGCACACCTGTTAATTGAAATGCATTCCAGGTGACTACCTCATGAAGCTGGTTGAGAGAATGCCAAGAGTGCGCAAAGCTGTCACCAAGACAAAAGGGTGGCTACTTTGAACAATCTCAAATATTAAAGTCACCATTGGCCTCATGATGAAATACCCTGAGTGGTTCCTTCCTCTCTGGCAAGTTAGGAAGGATGCCTGTATCTTTGTAGCTACTGGGTTTATTGATACACCATCCAAAGTGTAATTAATAACTGCACCATGCTCAAAAGGGTCTTTCAATGTATGTTTTTTTTTACCCATCTACTAATGCGTAGCCTTTCTGGTTTTTGTGGTTGAATCTGTGTCTGAAATTCACAGCTCAACTGAGGGACCTTACCGATAATTGTATGTGTGGGGTACAGAGATGAGCTAGTCACTCAAAAATCATGTTAAACTCTATTATTGCACACAGATTGAGTCCATGCACTTATTATGTGACTTGTTTTGCAAATGTTTGCTCCTGAACTCATTAAGGCTTCCCATAACAAAGGGCTTGAATACTTAGACTCAAGACGTTCCAGCTTCTCATTCATTTATCAATTTCTAAAAACTCAAAATCTCAATTTCATCAATTTTAAATTCAAGCTAAAACAAGAAAATGTGGTAAAAGTCAAGGGGTGTGAATACTTTCTGAAGGCACTATATCGTGGGGCTGAGGATGGGTCAATATGGCTGCGTTTACACAGACAGCCCATATTCTAATCGTTTTTCGCTCTGAAAAAGATCTGATGTGACCAAAAGTGAACAAAGATCAGAATTGGTCTGCCTGTGTAAACACAGCCTATGACATTTGATTCTGACACAAACAAATGGTCAATCTGGTCTTGTGGTGAAGGAAAGCCGTCAGCATACACTTAATAAAGCCGAATATGTAAGTGCCATTAAGAAAATAGAGGGGGAGATAGAGCGAGAGGGAAAATGAGATACAGCACCTCCATTGTCTTACTCCCTTTTGTTTTTCTCTCCTCAGAGCCTGTCTCTATGACTAATAGTGGAGGAGACATGACAATGTTTTCCAAATACAGTATGTGAGGAGGCAAGCAGCTCTCAGCTATGTAGGTCAGTGTGACTATGTTTAACCATGACAAAGTGCAAACACTGTGCACATGCTGTCATATTAAGGACCTCAATCCTCTGTGTGTAACCCCCAGGTAATGGACAGAACAGTATGCATTCATTTGACATTTAACAGCAAAGGGTAGGCTTTTCAAATCCAAAGCCAAGAAAACACAAAATTTGTGTTTGTGTTAAAATATTATTTTACTGTTAAAATAGGTCTCCAGAATATTATTATTTTGTTCAATAGAGATGCCTAGATCTTTATGTCCACTAACACTAATGTTTTTCTCTGCACTGTTGGGAAGTAAGCATTTCACTGTTAGTCTACACAAATACAATTTCAATTTATTTGGGGTTAATTCAGCACCTGAGTAAGTGGAAATTCAAAATGCATTAACTAAATCTAATACCCACTGCTAGTAGCCATGTATTAATAACAGAAAAGTGAATCTCCTAAATAACTTTGCAGTTGTAGCCTACTGCCCAATTAGACCTATGCAATCGCAAAGGCTGATGCACATTTCCCATGCTCTGTATCTGAAAGCCATGTCAAATATACTGGTGGTAAAATAGTTGCCATTGAGCTCAATATGAGAGTTGAGAAATAAAAAGTACACCTACAGAGAACCACCTCTATTCAAATGTTACAATAGCGGTACACATGATAGCTGCGTTTTCCCCTCATTTGGATTTTGAACTGTTCTACAATCAGAAAACTTCTCCAGGAGCATTTTTTTCCTACCCAGAAAGGTAGCGAGTGACTCACTGACCACAGCAGCAGGCTACAGCGAAACAGGCGCAGGGCACACACTTTCATGTTTTATTTCGTATTTTATTTACTGCTTCATTTAACTAGGCAAGTAAGTTAAGGATTTGTTCTTATTGACAATGACAGCCTACCCCGGCCAAACCCTATGGGACTCAAAATCACAGCCGGATGTGGTACAGGCTGGATTCGAACCAGGTACTGTAGTGATGCCTCTTGCAGTGCCTTAGACCGCTGTGCCACTCGGGAGCCCATTCATTAAAGGAATCATTAGGATTAGGGATGAAACGGTTACCGGTTTCACGATAAACCACAGTAAAATTCCCGACGATTAGTATTACAGTTTGAAATTTTAATTATCGTTATAATTATAATCTCAGGGTAAATACTGTCCAGCATCAACAAAAGTAAGCGACAGTCTGACGCAGGCGCAGAATGCAACATGGGTTTGGTTTTGTGTGAAAACATGGCGGGAGGCAGTGACAGCATTCAGGAGATTTTTCAGCCTTTTAAGAGGACTAAATCTGAAGTGTGGTCCTATTTTGGATTTTACAGGAGTGCTGAGGGAAACTTAAATCGAAAATGGTCACCCTGTCTGCAGAACATGCAAAAAATATTTAAAAAATAATATAATAAACCGCTGCATAAGGGGGCAACACTTCACATCTCTTGAGTTATTACTTTATAGCAAATGAAAGGTAAGTTAACTTTTAGCTCAATGCATGATGTGGGGACTTCGGAAAGGAGGAAAATGTCATGGTTTGTCTGTCTAACTTGCTAATTAATAGCTTGTCAATAATGTAAACTGAAGCTTTCAGTGTTACCTACTCTTGTAAAAACACTACTCGTTGTTCTGCTGATGTGTGCGTTGTGTGTCTGCAGACTCTATTCCCCCGTTGCACATGATAACACGTTATGGAGTTTAGTCACCCACCCAACATATTTTGTTCTTTTAAAATCCTGCAGACGTCGACTTGGTTGTAAAAGTGTTCCAACAGGAGAAACACTATAGACTCCTATACACGACTCCTGTATTTATGTAAATTGTTGGTCTCATTGCAATTACTATCACTGTCTTCTTAAGACTCATTTGTATTTATGTAAATTGTGCATGGGGTCATTGCATATACTCAAATGCAACACAGAAGATAGACTGTGTGTGTGTGTGTGTGTAAGTGAATAATAGTAATAATAATAATAACAATAATAAAACATTTGCTATTCCTTTGTTTACAGAGTGGGCGTGCAGCAGGCAAACCCAGTGATGTTACTGGTCCCTCATCTACAGTTGTGACACAAACACTCCAACATGCATTTAAAAAGGCAGGCTGCTTATGCACCTACATCAAAAAATGCTCAAGACCTCACTGCAGCCCTTTCATATTACATTGCAAAGGACATGATGCCATTTCATATTGTTGAGAAGCATGGCGTTTTGAGGCTGATGAAGGTTGCCGTGCCTCACTACAAAGTGAGTGCTGATCATTTTGTGTTGTTAGTTTATGTGGTTGTGTTCATTTAAACCTGCACAAGGGAAACGTTTACCTCTCATGGCCAGATGGTGCCATCTTTAATGTTAATTCCATTATTTTTATGTTTATGCATACAAAAAGTGCATAGTAATGCTAATTTTATTTGTTGTTTGTTGGTTTTCAATATAAAACTTGGTGAAATGATTTCAGTGTGTGTATATCAGTATTTTTTGAAAATTTCCAGCACATTTTAATAATACAGCAATAATACTGATAACTGTGATAATTGTTACTATAATCGTGACATGACATTTTCATACCGTTTTATCCCCAATTAGGATAATGCACTTTACCGTTTCACCAAATCATGGTTTTAGCCTCCGAAAAATAGGGCGTTTTAAGTAAGGTGACCATCTTTAACTTGCAGAACCAATGCATCCAATACATTTTTTTTTTACTTCTATGGCCAAAGTCAAAGGTTCACGAAATGTGATTACATGGTTGCAGTTTGGAGACCTGCATATAGGCCTATAGCCTAAAAATACCAAGCTGTTTCTCTGTTACATAATGACACAACACAGGGCAAGTCAATAAAAACTCTTTACAAATGGTTGATTTATCTAGCCTAGTTGGGCAGGCAGCAAACTTTAGCCCATAGTCCATAAGGACAAGGGCCAGCCAGGCAATTTATTATGCGTCCTGATTTCAATAACAGTAACAGGCCCTAGTGAAGTCTACTCTCGTTCGCCACTGCCTATCATTAACCTATACAAAATACTTCCTCATGGGATCTCACACAAATACAATATTATTTTTCAACAACAAAAATGACTACGTGGTTGGAGAGTTACTTATCCAATAGAACCCAGAGAGTGTTCTTCAACGGAAGCTTCTCTAACATCAGATATGTACAGTGTGGTATCCCTCAGGGCAGTTGGCTTCGGCAGTTAACTTTTCATTTTACAAATGATTTGCCTCGTCTTTAAAAAAGCTACAATTACTATGTTGACGGATTACTGCACACATCAGAACCTACAGCCAGTGAGCTCACAGACTCTTAGCAAGGAGTTACAGTCAGTGTCAGAATGGATAATTAACAATAAACTGGTCTTAAATACATATAAAAACCAAAAGCATTGTATTTGGTTCAAACCATTCTCTTAGACCTAAACCTAAGGTGAAGCTGTGCATGAAGGGTGTGACCATTGAACAACTTGAAAAAGCTGAACTCCTAGGAGTAACATTGGATTGTCAGTAATCATGGTAAAGTTATTGACAAAGTTGGTGTGAAGATGGGGAGAGGAATGTCTGTTTTAAAAATAAGTTCTGCGTTTTGATACAAAGATAAACTGTACAAGTTGTTCAGGCTCTGATCTTGTCCCATCTTGATTTCTGTCCAGTAATATGGTCAGGTGCAGCTAAAAACCAGCACAGCTGTCTCAAAACAAAGCAGCACAACTTGCCCTTAACTGAAAAGACAGAACTAAACATCAACATGCATGATAGTATTTCATGGTTGAGGAGAAATTGAATACTTTACTTTTAGTCTAAGAAACATTGGTTTCAAAATGAGTAACCATTTGTAAAAACTTCAAACAGATATACAATGCCTTCGGGGAAAGTATTCAGACACCTTGACTTCTTCCACATTTTGTTATGTTAAAGCCTTATTCTAAAAATGATCAAATTGTTTTTTTTCTCATCAATCTACACATAATAACCCATAATGAGGTTTGAATATAACAACTTTATTTTGAATTGAATGAAATATCTTTAGTTGTTCTGGTCTATAACGGTTCTGTACTTTCTCATGTAATTTGAATATTTTATGTGGACCCTGTAAGAGATTTCCTCCTCTTCTTCTGAAGAGGAGAGGCGAAGGATCGGAGGACCAATATGCGGCGTGGTAAGTGTCCATGGTTCTTTTAATAAGAAATACTACACATGAACACGACTGAAATACAAAAACAATAAATGTGGAACGAACAAATCCCAAAACAGTACCGTGTGGTGAAAAACACAGACACGGAAACAAACACCCACAAACAAACAGTGAAACCCAGGCTACCTAAGTATGATTCTCAATCAGAGACAACTAATGACACCTGCCTCTGATTGAGAACCATACTAGGCCGAAACATAGAAATCCCCAAATCATAGAAAAACAAACAGACTGCCCACCCCAAATCACACCCTGACCATACTAAATAATGACAAAAACAAAGGAAATAAAGGTCAGAACGTGACAGACCCCAGGAAGCGTAGTTGCATGTGCAGTAGCTAATGGGGATCCTAATAAACTAAAAGGTATCATTCCACACATTCACTTAACTGTGAAAAGGTGTTGTCGGGGCATTTCCACCATTACCACTGAAAAGAGCAGCACAGTGGAGTAAGGGATGTTGCATGGGTTTCTTCTGAGATTTCACAACAGGGAGGAGAGCGAGATATTAAGAGAGGGCGAGAGCAATACATGGCTTGAGTGCTAAATATTGAATGAGGGAGAGAGATAAATATTTAGGGGGGGGGGGGGGGGGGGGGGGCAATGGAGAAAACCCAAGATTCAAAACAAAATAAGTTAGTAGCAGGGTGCAGAGGGAATGCCCGTTTACTGGAGTGCAGAAAGATATGGAGAGACAAAGGTCGCAACCTCATTTTAATTTCCTATGGGACGGGCAATGGAGCATGAGTTTGATCAAGATCTTTGGCACTGCCCGAGGGAAGAGGAGCATCTCACGGATGTTAGCTTTCACTCAGGTGAACTCAGTGACTTCAATATAAAACTGTAAAATGCAGACAGGGCCAAGGACCTTGATAAGGTTACCAACAGTGATTAACTGCAAACAGCTGTGCCAGTCCCTGGAAGTGTGACCTAAATGATGCTGATTAAACCGCGATAAGGACATCGCCAATAGCCGTGTCCGCACAGGGTGACCTAAGCTAAACTGTTGTTTGCCAGTATAAAATTAGGTATTGGTTTAGACATCTAATGTCACATAGTGGGCAGGATTCTCTTTCCAAGGGACTCTTGACTTGACAAAAAAGGACTCGGACACTAGGTTTAATGACTCGTCTACATCACTGGTTTAGACATCAGTGTTCGTGTTGCAGTTCTCTTTGTCCTGGGAATTTGTCGTCATGCTTGTTTGTAGGTGACCAAATACTTATTTTCCACCATCATTTGCAAATAAATTCATAAAAAAATTATACAATGTGATTTTCTAGATTTTTTTTCTAATTTTATCTGTCATAGTTGAAGTGTATCTATGATGAAAAGTACAGGCCTCTCCCATCTTTTTAAGAGGGAGAACTTGCACAATTGGTGGCTGACTAAATACTTTTTTGCCCCACTGTACTTAGATTGGAGTCATTAAAACGTATTTTTCAACCACTCCACAAATTTCTTGTTTCTTGATGTATTTCAAGGCCTACCTTTAAACTCAGTGCCTCTTGGCTTGACATCATGGGAAAATAAATAAAAAAATCAGCCAAGACCTCCACAAGGTCTGGTTCATCCTTGGGAGCAATTTCCAAACGCCTGAAGGTGCCACGTTCATCTGTACAAACAGTAGTACGCAAGAATAAACACCATGGGATCACGCAGCCGTCATCCCGCTCAGGAAGGAGAAGCATTCTGTCTCCTAGAGATGAACATACTTTGGTGCGAAAAGTAAAAATCAATCCCAGAACAACAGCAAAGGACCTTGTGAAGATGCTGGAGGAAACAGGTACAAAAGTATCTATATCCACAGCAAAAACTAGTCCTATATCGACATAACCTGAAAGGCCGCATAGCAAGGAAGAAGCCACTGCTCCAAAACAGCCATAAAAAAAAAGTCAGACTACGGTTCGCAACTGCACATGGGGACAAAGATTGTACTTTTTGGAGAAATGTCCTCTGGTCTGATGAAACAAAATAGAACTGTTTGGCCATAATGACTATCATGATGTTTGGAGGAAAAAGGGGGACGCTTGCAAGCCGAAGAACACCATTCCAACCATGAAGCACGGGGGTGGCATCATCATGTTGTGGGGGTGCTTTGCTGCAGGAGGGACTGGTGTACTTCACAAAATAGATGACATCATGAGGTGGGAAAATTAAGTGGATATACATTGAAGCAACATCAAGACATCAGTCAGGAAGCTTGGTCGCAAATGGGTCTTCCAAATGGACAATGACCCCAAGCATACTTCCAAAGTTGTGGCAAAAATGGCTTAAGGGCAACAAAGTCAAGGTATTGGAGTAGCCATCACAAAGCCCTGACCTAAACCCCATAGAAAATGTGTGGGCAGGCCTGAAAAAGTGTGTGCGAGCAAGGAGGCCTACAAACCTGACTCCGTTACACCAGCTCTGTCAGGAAGAATAGGTCAAAATTTACCCAACTTATTGTGGGTAGCTTGTGGAAGGCTACCCAAAATGTTAAAGGCAATGCTACCAAATACTGACCCACAGAGTGTGATGAAAGAAATAAAAGCTGAAATAAATCATTCTCTGCTATTTTTCTGACATTTCACAATCTTAAAATAAAGTGGTGATCCTAACTGACCTAAGACAAGGATTATTTTTTTACCAGGATTAAATGTCAGGAATTGTGTAAAACTGAGTTTAAATGTATTTGGCTAAGGTGTATGTAAACTTCCGACTTCAACAAGCAACTTCCAACCTTCCACCGGCCCAGGACGGATATCCTTTTGATCAAGCGGGATCCAGGAGGGAAGGAAGATAACCCAGGACAAAATTAGAGCTTAAACCCAGGAATCACAGCTACCAGAGAAGGCTGTCCCGTCCCGTGTAGCTCAGTTGGTAGAGCATTGCGCAACATTAGGGTTGTGGGTTCAATAATGTATTCACTCAATAGTGTAAATCGCTCTGGAGTAGAGTTTCTGCTAAAATGATTTTTTTTTTTTTATAAGGGCGAACACAATACAGATCAAATCAAAGTTTGTTGCATACACTGATTAGCAGTGAAATGCTTTTGTTTAAATATATATATATAAATTATACAAATCTAAATGTAACTTCTATTGCCATTGTGAACTATGTAAAAATAGCCTACAAAGCCAACAAATAAAAAATATTTCAGCCTGCAGGTAGAAAATAACCTGACAAAAATACATCACAATAGCTACGTGTAGCCTGTCTGTAAGGAACTCTAAATATTGTATCAACTATCAACTTGGTCTAGCACAAAGCTTGTACTAACAGACTTGCAACATTGTATAAAATATCCTGGATCCTCAGTTTCCTGCATCAGTGACCCCCGGTCTGACATAGCGGTCTGCTATTTGGGCAAGGGATAAGAAGTAACCAGGTAGGCATATTTTATGATGTTTCCATCGGATCAGAGCATGGCATTGTTTTTCTCCCTTTCACACCAAGTGGTTATTGAAAGGGGGAGAGCTAGGCTAAATTGAGGAACTATTGTCATTCTCAGTGGATGTAAAAACAGACTTTGTTTACTTCCTGTTTGAGGTGGGGGAAAAAATACTTTCAGAACCTCCGCAGCTCATTAGTGGTGGTGAGTTAAGACAATCAGAAACACTACCAGATCCCCAAATGAGCACATTTATAAGCCTACATTTGCGCCTAGGCCTACTTCTATATGTAATGAGGTGCACATCCTTACTCAACATTCACAGCAGCGCTCCAAACAAAACACAATAAATTAACTCATAAACGGAATGGTATAAGCCAAAAACACAGTCGGAGCCTATGTTGTGCACTCTGCAAACAACATGCCCACGCCAACAATGAGAACTGTAAATTACTGTGGTAATAATAATAATAATAATAATAATAATAAATTTAATGCATTAACAGAAATTACGATAACCAAACAAACATTGTATTAGAAAATACGGGAATTAACGGTAAATGTACTACTGGTGTGCCACCCCAGTGACCCCCGCGCAATGGATTAATCTACTGAGACTGGCGTCAATCAAGATGTGACAATATATTTTGGGGCAACTGCCTGACAAAAAAAATGATTGGCCGGTAGGCTGTTGGTCGACCAAACAATCGACCAGTCGACTGAATTGGGTCAGCCCTAATAGGCATTATGGACAATATACAGTGCAATGGGAAAATATTTAGAACCCTTCCCTTTTTCCACATTTTGTAACGTTACAGCCTTTTTCTAAAATGGATTAGACCCATTTTTCTCCTCAACAATCTACACACAATACCCCAATCTACCGCATGTCACAGCAAAAACCATGCCATGAGGTCGAAGGAATGGTCCGTAGAGCTCCGTGACAGGAATGTGTCCAGGCACAGATCTGGGGAAGGGTCCCAAAAAAATAGCTGCAGCATTGAAGGTCCCCAAAAACACAGTGGCCTCCATCATTCTATAATGGAAGAAGTTTGGAACCACCAAGACCCTACCCAGAGCTGGCCGCCCGGCCAAACTGAGCAATCAGGGGAGAAGGGCCTTGGTCAGGGAGGTGACCAAGAACCGATGGTAAATCTGACAGAGCTCTAGAGTTCCTCTGTAGAGATGGGAGATCATTCCAGAAGGACTACCATCTCTGCAGCATTCCACCAATCAGGCCATTATGGTAGTGGCCAGAAGGTAGCCAATCCTTAGTAAAAGGCACATGACAGACCACTTGGAGTTGACCAAAAGACACCTAAAGGACTCAGACCATGAGAAACAAGAAAAAACTAAATATTGAACTCTTTGGCCTGAGTGCCAAATGGATCATGTTGTGGGGATGTTTTCCAGTGGCTGTGACACTAGTCAGGATCAAGGGAAAGATGAACGGCGCAAAGTACATAGAGATCCTTGATGAAAACCTGCTCAGGACCTCAGACTGGGGTGAAGGTTCACCTTCCAACAGAACAACGACCCTAAGCACACAGCCAAGACAACGCTGGAGTGGCTTTGGGACAAGACTCTGAATGTCCTTGAGTGGAGCCCAGCCACAGCCCGGACTTGAACCCGATCGAACATCTCTGGAGAGATCTGAAAATAGCTGTGCAGCGACATTGTCCCGTCCAACCTGACAAAGCTTGAGAAGATCTTCTGAGAACAATGGGAGAAACTGCCCAAATACAGGTGTGCCAAGCTTGTATCGTCATATCCAAGAAGACTCAAGGCTGTAATCACTGCCAAAGGTGCTTCAACATAGAACTGAGTAAAGGCTCTGAATACTTATGTTAATGTGAGATATATATACAAACACACACACACGCAAACATTTCTAAAAAACAGTTTTTAACTTTGTCATTATGGTGTGTAGATTGGGGGGGGGGGGGGGGGGGGGACTTATTTAATCCATTTTAGAATAAGGCTGTAACGTAACAAAATGTGGAAACAGGGAAGTGGTCTGAATACTTTCCGAATACATTGTATAAGTAGAAGAAAAGGTATGTACAGGAGTAGTTACATACACTGAACAAAAATAGAAATGTAACATGTAAAAAAGTGTTGGTCCCATGTTTCATAAGCTGAAATAAAAGATCCCAGAAATTCACACAAAAATCTTACTCATCTCAAATGTTGTGAACAAATTTATTTAAATCCCTGTTAGTGAGCATTTGAACTTTGTCAAAATATTTATATTTTTTAAATTATTATTTACAATGACGGCCTACCGGGGAACAGTGGGTTAACTGCATTGTACAGGGGCAGAACAACAGACTTTTACCTTGTCAGCTCGGGGATTCGATCCAGCAACTTTTTGGTTACTGGCCCAACGCTCTAACCTCTTATATATGCAGGTGTGAGGCTATTTAGACGTACTAATAAATGATCTAAAACAACATTGGAGGCGGCTTATTGTAGAGAAATTACCATTACAAATTCTCTGGCAACAGCCCAAGCCCATGTCTCAAGCACAAGCCCAGGTGCTAGTGAGTATCCAGCTAATATTTAAAGTCGAGCCAACTTGGAACTATTTGCCAACTGGACAAAAGGAATGCATATTTGAGGAAGCTGTTCATCGACTACAGTTCGGCCTTCAATACCATAGTGCCATATAAGAGCATTACAAAGCTCACGGCACTGGGTCTGAACTCCTACCTATGCAACTGGGGCCTGGACTTCCTGATGCGCCGCCCCCAGGTGGTGAAGGTAGGCAACATTACCACCTAGACACTGATTCACAACACGGGGCTCCACAACGGTGCGTCCTCAGTCCCCTCCTGTATTCCCTGTATACCCACGACTGCATGGCCTCAAACTTGTTCGCTGATGACAACAGTAGTAAGCCTGATTACCAACAGCGACGAGACAGCCTATAGGGAGAAGGTAGGCACTCTAACGGCGTGGTGCCAGGTAAACAACCTCTCCCACAAAGCAGCCGATTGTGGACTTTAGGAACCAGGCTGGACAGGCGTACACATCTCAGAGAAGCTGAAATAGTGTAACCACACGGACACCGTGGAGAAGGCGGAAACGACAGCGACTCTTCAACCTCAGAATGCTGAAATAATCTGCCTGTCCCTGAGGGCCCTCACAGTGTTCTATAGGAGCACCATCAAGAGCTCAATGTCGGGCTGCATCACAGCCTGGTATGGCAACTCCACCGCAAAGCGCTTCAGAGGGTGATGAGTCCAGCCGAACGCACCATTGGATGCACACACTGCCTGCCCAACAAGACACCTACAACACCATTGCCGCAAGATCATCAGGGACACAAGCCACGCCCTGTTCTTCAGGCTTCAAATCACTCAGATGCAGGCAGTATAGGAGCATCATGGCAAAAAGTGGAAGACTGGCCAATAGTCTCTACCCCAACACCATATGGCTGCTGAATAGCCACCACTAGTCAGCTACCTGCTCCCCCTTCGGACATTCACCCACACGACCTCCCCGAATGACATTAAATCACTGTTGCAGCAGTTAATATGGATATTATTTTTTTCTTAATTTGAATTTTTTGTTTCCATTTCACTTGGTCCCTTCAAATGGTCATGCTGCTCCCCTTATGGTCATTACCCCACACCCCCAAAACAGTCTTCACACTGCCTCCACCCCAATGAACATTATTTATTCAACACTGATGCAATTATGTATGTAGTGCCATTTCCATCTCCATTGTGTTTTTTTTTTATATACCATTTTCATTCTTTTATTTCACCTAGTCCTGCATGTTGGAGCTTTGGCACCTAAGATTTTCACTGTACCTTGCAATCACACCTGCATCCCTGTACATGTGACTTTTAAACACTATCTGAATTTCATTGCATATTTATAAAAACAGACTAGACAACTAGTATAACAGTCTGGCTAAAACGCTACTAGCGATTAGCTGCGCGCGACAGAAACTGAGCATTCATTTTTTTTATTTTCAGAATCAATGGTCATTGACACTCCCCGTTGAAGTAGGGCCTTCTCTTTGAGCAATTTGAGGAGTGGAGAGATAAAAAGGGTATCGTTAGACAAACAACCTATAACAGTAAAATATCGCCTCGGTGTCCACATGACCTATTGAGTTGGACCAAATCTCAAACGCAAATAGTGAGTTGAAGCCGCCTGTCAGAGGAAGAAGTGATCTCATCTTTGTTGTTGTTGTGAGTTGCAGGGGGAGAGGCTTGATGTGTGTGTGTGTAAATGGGAAGGTACACAGTCACAGCAGAAAGAACAAAGGAGATGAGACTAAAAAGACATGAGAACAAGCGCTCATTAAAACAAACCTTGATTCTTGCGATACAGGCATTTGGAATATCGCACTAAAACTCAAATAAATATATTAAAATTGGTCAGCCCTACTATAAGCATGTAATTATGTTGACAGTCATTGATCTACAATGTATGCCGAACAATCCCAGGCCCATTAGTCACTGTGCAATTCGTTAGGCCATGGAATCTACAAGGTGTTGAAAGCGTTCCATGGGGATTCTGGCCCAGGTTGACTCCAATGCTTCCCACAGTTGTGTCAAATTGGCTGGTAGTGAATCTCTACTCCAAATAGATCAAATCAAATCAAATTTTATTTGTCACATACATATGGTTAGCAGATGTTAATGTGAGTGTAGCGAAATGCTTGTGCTTCTAGTTCCGACAATGCAGTAATAACGAACAAGTAATCTAACTAACAATTCCCCCAAAAACTACTGTCTTATACACAGTGTAAGGGGATAAAGAATATGTACATAAGGATATATGAATGAGTGATGGTACAGAGCAGCATAGGCAAGATACAGTAGATGATATCGAGTACAGTACTCATGAGTACTCATGAGATGAGTATGTAAACCAAGTGGCGTAGTTAAAGTGGCTAGTGATACATGTATTACATAAGGATGCAGTCGATGATATAGAGTACAGTATCTACGTATGCATATGAGATGAATAATGTAGGGTAAGTAACATTATATAAGGTAGCATTGTTTAAAGTGGCTAGTGATATATTTACATAATTTCCCATCAATTCCCATGATTAAAGTGGCTGGAGTAGAGTCAGTGTCATTGACAGTGTGTTGGCAGTAGCCACTCAATGTTAGTGGTGGCTGTTTAACAGTCTGATGGCCTTGAGATAGAAGCTGTTTTTCAGTCTCTCGGTCCCAGCTTTGATGCACCTGTACTGACCTCGCCTTCTGGATGACAGCGGGGTGAACAGGCAGTGGCTCGGGTGGTTGATGTACTTGATGATCTTTATGGCCTTCCTGTAGCATCGGGTGGTGTAGGTGTCCTGGAGGGCAGGTAGTTTGCCCCCGGTGATGCGTTGTGCAGACCTCACTACCCTCTGGAGAGCCTTACGGTTGAGGGCGGTGCAGTTGCCATACCAGGCGGTGATACAGCCCGCCAGGATGCTCTCGATTGTGCATCTGTAGAAGTTTGTGAGTGCTTTTGGTGACAAGCCGAATTTCTTCAGCCTCCTGAGGTTGAAGAGGCGCTGCTGCGCCTTCCTCACGATGCTGTCTGTGTGAGTGGACCAATTCAGTTTGTCTGTGATGTGTATGCCGAGGAACTTAAAAAACTTGCTACCCTCTCCACTACTGTTCCATCGATGTGGATGGGGGGGTGTTCCCTCTGCTGTTTCCTGAAGTCCACAATCATCTCCTTAGTTTTGTTGACGTTGAGTGTGAGGTTATTTTCCTGACACCACACTCCGAGGGCCCTCACCTCCTCCCCGTCTCGTCGTTATTGGTAATCAAGCCTACCACTGTTGTGTCGTCCGCAAACTTGATGATTGAGTTGGAGGCGTGCATGGCCACGCAGTCGTGGGTGAACAGGGAGTACAGGAGAGGGCTCAGAACGCACCCTTGTGGGGCCCCAGTGTTGAGGATCAGCGGGGAGGAGATGTTGTTGCCTACCCTCACCACCTGGAGGCGGCCCGTCAGGAAGTCCAGTACCCAGTTGCACAGGGCGGGGTCGAGACCCAGGGTCTCGAGCTTGATGACGAGCTTGGAGGGAACTATGGTGTTGAATGCCGAGCTGTAGTCGATGAACAGCATTCTCACATAGGTATTCCTCTTGTCCAGATGGGTTAGGGCAGTGTGCAGTGTGGTTGAGATTGCATCGTCTGTGGACCTATTTGGGCGGTAAGCAAATTGGAGTGGGTCAAGGGTGTCAGGTAGGGTGGAGGTGATATGGTCCTTGACTAGTCTCTCAAAGCACTTCATGGTGACGGATGTGAGTGCTACGGGGCGGTAGTCGTTTAGCTCAGTTACCTTAGCTTTCTTGGGAACAGGAACAATGGTGGCCCTCTTGAAGCATGTGGGAACAGCAGACTGGTATAGGGATTGATTGAATATGTCCGTAAACACACCGGCCAGCTGGTCTGCGCATGCTCTGAGGGCGCGGCTGGGGATGCCGTCTGGGCCTGCAGCCTTGCGAGGGTTAACACGTCTAAATGTCTTACTCACTTCGGCTGCAGTGAAGGAGAGACCGCATGTTTTCGTTGCAGGCCGTGTCTGTGCAATGAGATTGTCCCATCTCATTGCACAGATGCTCAATTGGATTGAGATATGGTGACTGGGCCGGCAACTGCAGTAAGCTGAATTCACTGTCATGTTTGTGGAACAATTCCTGGACAATCCTAGTATGTGGCATGATTCTGCTGGGGGGGAACAAAAACCAATTCGCAGATGGATACACTGTTGCCATGAAGGGATGCACCTGACTGGTATGATCATTTTCAGATATCCTGTGGCATTCAACCGTTGCTCCACTTTCATCAAGGGGCCCAATGTGTGCAATGAAAACACACCCCACACTATCATCACCAGCAAGGCTTAAAAAAAAAAACTTTATCTACACCGATTGGAGTGGATTTAACAAGGGAGCACAGCTGGTCAGTCTGCCATGGAAAGAGCAGGTGTTCCTAATGTTTTGTGCACTCAGTGTACACCATAGACATACAAATAATTTAAGAAAATGTGGATCCGGACAATTTGACTGGAAAAATGTTTAATAACCGGCAATTTGAGAAATGTATAGGACCTATATGCATTGGATACATAACCTATTGGGGCAGTGGGCACCAACCTTTTGTCAAGATCAGATTCATAATGCATGCCGTGATCATATCATTTTCTTTAAACATGACTTAAAAGATGTAAGCCTATGTAACATTAACGAATTAAAAGACCCTCTTAACCTCTCTGCGCACGGAACCCGCTAGCGGGCTGAAATTCCACAACATACGGTGATCGCTACATAAATAGTCATATTAAACATTCATGAAAATACAAGTCTCTCACATGTATCGAAAGCCTAGAATCTTGCTCATCCAACTGCGTTGTCAGATTCAAAAAAGGATTTACTGCGAAAGAATACGATGCGATTATCTGAGCATAGAGGCCCATAAAAAATATAAAAAATTTAAACAGCACAGGGGTAACATAATCAAACTGCATTAAAATAAATTGTTTACCTTTGACGATCTTCGTCTGTTTGCAATTCCAATGCTCATTGTTACACAATGAATGATCTTTTGTTTGATAAAATCCATTTTTATAGCCTAACACGAAACATTTTGTGAACCGCTTGTGTAGTGAATTCCGTCTCATTCCATTTTCGACGACACATTACAGGTAAATCACCCACACAGAACGTGACTTTTCCAGTCATGTTTGGTTTCACTGCAATCAACTGGTTTGTTTGTAACACAATCAAACATGATGGGCCATTTCGCGGGACGTATTGACTGAAAGAAACCGATTTGAAGACAACAAGTAATGACATCATTGTGCACCCATGATTTGCCCGCTGTTTCGTTGATTGACTATCTTTTAACCCAATGACCACGGATCGTCTTGAAATCTAGCTGGGTAGATAGCCAATGAGCAGAGCGGCAATACGGCATGTTTAAGTGTTGCAAGACCAACCCATGTAGTAAGCTCCAGTGTAAAGAGAGTCATGCGCTATTGAATTTTCATACCGGAAGGAGAAAGACATATTACGCATTGCATTGTTTGGTGAACGCGCAGATTCAGCTGTTTATATATCAATCATTATGGCGACTAAGTCAAGTCTAGATATACAGAGGTACACACAACTTTAGAATAAATTGATTGGGAAGGTGAGACAGAGATTGTTGTAGGACGCTTCATTTAGCGATTGTGGAGGAATATTTTTTGAACGGGAGAGGACATGGTAAGTTCTTATCATGCTGATGCCCTTGTTTGAAATTAATAAAATATTATTTTTGATTTTTATTTTTATTTCAGAAGCAATATATAAACATTTAATGTCATGAAATGTGAGATGCGTGTCTGCCGCCCCACCCCAACCCACATGAAATAGCCTATTTAGGGTAGATACAGCTGGTCTGTTGTAATATAATAAAGACAGTAGATCTAGCTGGTCTGTCATAATATAATAGAGACAATAGAGCTAGTTGAAATGTCATATACTCTTTTATATAATATAAAAGAGAGTAGATCAGGTAATAATAATATAATAATATATTCAACCTTCAAATCTCTCTCTCTCTCTATATATATATATATATATATATCTGTTTATTATACCTGTTGATACAGGGCTCAAATGTGAAACTATTCTAACTGAACATTTTCTTTCACAGTGACACTGACTCCAAATGGGAGTCTTATCCGGTGTCCTGTGTGAATTTATGTATGCACTCTCTAATTCTCTCTTTCTCTCTCTCTCGGAGGACCTTAGTCCTGACGCATGGTCCTAGGGCTACCTGGCATGATGACTCCTTGCTGTCCCCAGTCCACCTGGCCTTGCCGCTGTTCCAGTTTCAACTGTTCTGCCTGCGGCTATGGAACCCTAAACTGTTCATTTTTACTCGAGGTGCTGTCCTGTTGCACCCTCTACAACCACTGTGATCTCCACCCGGCACAGCCAGAAGAGGACTGGCCACCCCTCATAGCCTGGTTCCTCTCGAGGTTTCTTCTGAGGTTTTGGCCTTTCTAGGGAGTTTTTCCTAGCCACCGTGCTTCTACACCTGCATTGCTTGCTGTTTGGGGTTTTAGGCTGGGGCTATATAAATTGATTTGATAGAGGACTGAGGGTCTTCCAAATATTGAAAGTGTGTAAATAGTTACCCATGTTATTTTGTAAATGTATATATAATTTTTTCTTATTTTTTAATCAATAATTATTTTTTCCATTATTCTTTTTTTTTGGGGGGGGGGGGGGGGGGAGTGTTAGAATACCATTTTGGTATTTTGTATATATATTTGTTTCAAAATGTATACCTTCACCAATTTGGACACTTGGGTACATTTGGGCTACTTGTGTGGGACACCTGGGTGACTTCATGATAAATGCATTTAGCACACTCATTTTGGAAGTTATCATTCTGAAACTTTGCACAAGTACTGATGCCCTCATATTTTTCACTGAAATTGTCCCCATCATCCTATCTGAATGTTTGTTTTATCTTGTTCATTTTAAAGATGATACAAAAAGAAAAACATGTTTTTTTTTCATTGTTTTATCTAAACCAGATCTATTGTGTGTTATTCTCCTACATTCAATTCACATTTACACAAACTTCTGAGTGTTTTCTTTCAAATGGTACCAAGAATATGCATATCCTTGGTTCTGTGCCTGAGCTACAGGCTGTTAGATTTGGGTATGTCTTCAGGCGAAAATTGCACAAAGTAGGGGGGGAGGAGCAAGAGGTTTTAAGCTCTGTCAGGTTGAATGGGGAGCGTCGCTGCAGAGTTTTGCCGAATCAGCTTAAGGTCCGGGCTCTGGCTGAGCCACTCAAGGACATTGAGACTTGTCCCGAAACCACTCCTGCGTTGTCTTGGCTGTGTGCTTAGGGTCGTTGTCCTGTTGGAAGGTGAACCATCGCCCTTGTCTGAAGTCCTGAGCGCTCTGGAGCAGGTATTCATCAAGGATCGCTCTGTTCATCTTTCCTCCATTCATCTTTCCTGACTAGTCTCACATTCCTTGCCGCCGAAAATCATCCCCACAGCATGATGCTGCTTCCACGACCATGCGTCACCGTAGGGATGGTGCCTGGTTTCCTCCAGACGTGATGCTTGGCATTAAGGCCAAAGAGTTCAATCTGTTTCATCAGACGATAGAATCATAAATGGTAGAAATATTAACATTAGATTCTCTGGCAACAGCTCTGTTGAACATTCCTGCAGTCAGCATGCCAATTGCACACTCCCTTGAAACATCTGTGGCATTGTGTTGGGTGACAACTGCACATTTTAGAATGGCCTTTTACTGTAGCCTGCACAAGGTGCACTTGTGTAATGATCATGCTGTTTAATCAGCTTCTTGATATACCACACCTGTCAGGTGGATGGATTATCTTGTCAAAGGAGAAATCTTCACTAACAGGGATGTAAACAAATGGGTGGACAAAATTTGACATGCTTTTTTTGTGCCATGGAAGAATTGGGGGATCTTTTATTTCAGCTCATGAAACATGGGACCAACACTTTACATGTTATGCTTATATTTTTGTTCAGTATATGATTTCAATAGGTTTCTTATGGAAGATTTGACAGCAGTACTTAATTCTCCCATTCAAGTCAACATTCTCTGATGTGTGGACTGCCAACCATCTTTGTGCATTTCAAAGATGACATTTGTATTTGATTCCCATTTTAGTACATTAAATCAGCAGAAACATGACACTTACCCTGTATTAATGAGAATGTTATACCTTCTATCGGTTGAGACACAGCACAAACACCTCAGTTTATGTAAAATAGGGTCTGAACTACAGCATAAACATAAATAATACGTTTTATAAATAAAATAAAAATTGGTTGACAACCCTGTTTGGAAGCATTTAAATGATACCAAACTCATTCATATATCTTTTCCTGCTATGAAGACATGGGGGTTCTCATTTGGGCAAAAGACTGTCCTCTCTCCTCCGTGACACAGAAACCGATAAGTGGTCGAGGACTGTCAATTTGTCAGTAGGGGGGGGGGGGGGGGAATATCCACCAAGGTGGAGAAAGTGTTGAAACAAATCAATCTTCAAGCTACTTGAATGCAAGGAGTTGAAAATGGTGTGAGGTTCCCTGGGGTGGGGGAGGTTCCCTGGGGTAGGGGATCAAGGTAACCAGTCTGACTCGGCTTAGAGGCCTGTTGAGAGTCTCGCCACCAAGAGTGGTTTAGAAAGGCACTGGGCAGCACTCCAACAAATTACAACCACGAGTAGGCCAACTGCTGACGTACTTAAAAAAATATAACTGAAAACTGTCGGAGTCTAAGTGTGATGACATTCGGCAGGTGTGAGAATTGCGACGATCATTGGACAATCAAAACTTCCTTCTGAAAGCCCCCAAAAATTCACAACATTGTAATTGGCACCTACTGCGTTAGCTTTTAAGCCAATACTTTGTGCTTTCTACACCTGTGTGAGATAAGAGGCATGGCTTTCATTAAGGTGTATAACATTACTGACTTTCAGAATTTGTTTGTCAGTGCAGCTTGACACAGATCTATGCACTTCTGGCTGTCCAACAGAAACACAAAATGAGGTACAGTACATAGCCAGTACAGGCCTAAATCAGCAAAAGAGGGATGTGTTCATCCTTAGGGTAAAACTAACTCGTGATAGATTTACAACCTGAAACCACAGAACCTGCCAAGCATGTTTTTGAGATATGCAGCCGTTAATAAACTAGACACTTTATTGTCTGTCTCGCAAATAGTAGCAGAACGTTTGATTAAATCAGAAGTCTATGGTAATTTGAGTAGCTTGAATTACACCTGTGTCTACCTAAGATGGATTTTATGTAGACCTAGGTCTATAAACCTTTTAGGCATAGGTACTACTGACTGAGTATTGTGGTTCTGGTATTCTAGCTATGCAACTGGGCAAAAGTTTACAGACATACTGTAGGACTCTGCCATACATGAAAGTTCAAGAGGTCAGAGGAATACACTTTTTTCTTCTAAATATATATATATATATTTTTTTATAAATCATACAACATCTGAGAAAGTAACTTAATTCTTTGGGTTATTCAATTTTCTTTTCCTATTTTCATCTGAGGGAGCAATTTGCTGTTCATTTAAATTATGATCAGACTAACTAAATTATCGTAAAAAAAACAACTAATGTGAATCAACCAATATAAAACATTAAAGCATTTCAATAGCTTGGTTTTAGAGGGTGGTAAACATTTCCAGTGATATTAGACAGATCTATGCTGGCGGAACATCTGTTGGACATAAAATAGCATGTAACATTCATGGAAAAACTGCCTACTAGGCCTACTTTGAAATGTCATATTTTGGTCGTAATCCTAATCCCTTTACCTGCTTAATTAAGTGTAGAGAGACGTGCTGTTCACTAAATGCTAACTGGCAGCTAATATATTTGTGTACAAAACAAGTGCAACTTTATTTGCAAAACATCTTGGAGGTCAGTGTAGGAATTTCCAAAATCTGTAAATATTAACCCCATACAGAAAGGACAGAGCGTAAGTACAACGTTTCAACCTGCAAACCAGTCAAAGAGAAGGAGCGAGCGAGCGAGAGAGAGAGAGAATACAGTAAGAGCTCTGTTAATCAGTGTGTCAGACAGGTTCAGAAACGGCTGATAAAAATACACCGCCGAGGGGGCGTGACAACAAATCAACCCTGCCAATCATGTGTGAACGAAGACCTTGCTGAAATGTAGCAGTAGTGTTTGTCAAGAATTATTCCATTTCTTTTACAGTATAATCAATACAGAATATAAATAAAAACCATAGTTCACCATTTTTGGTGGGAGGCTGAATATTAATGATTACAAGAACGACATAGGGGCACTTGAAAGAGACATAAAGGAGCCAAGTCCGCCATCCTGAGCCCTGCAGCATGAGAATGGAACACTTTGAATCAGGTATTGCTGCCTTGATGCCATGCCCAGCAGCCAGAAAGCAAATCCCAAAACAAATGCAGAGGCACAAACAGATCACTCAAAACCTCCAGGTCACAACTCAACCCTCATGTTCCGCCACCTGGCCCTAGTCAACAACACATTTAGCCGTTTCAGATACAGTTAACACATAATAGGCCTAACAGTTACATTCCTTGTCGTAATGTAAATGATAACTTGTACTATTTATCAGATTACTGTCAATGCTGTCTTATAAAGCGTAGGTCTAACAGTTATTGTATCCAAGTATAGATTAGAGGTCGACCGATTAAATTAGGGACGATTTCAAGTTTTCATAACAATCGGAAATCTGTATTTTTGGGCGCCGATTTTAACATTTTTATTTAACTAGGCAAGTCAGTTAAGAACACATTCTTATTTTCAATGACGGCCTAGGAACGGTGGGTTAACTGCCTCGTTCAGGGGCAGAACGACAGATTTTCACCTTGTCAGCTCTGGGGATCCAAACTTACAACCTTACAGTTAACTAGTCCAACGCAATAACAACCTGCCTCTCTCTCTCGTTGCACTCCACAAGGAGACTGCCTGTTACGCGAATGCAGTAAGCCAAGGTAAGTTGTTAGCCAGCATTGAACTTACCTTATAAAAAACAATCAATCATAATAACTAGTTAACTACACATGGTCGATGATATTACTAGATATTATCTAGCGTGTCCTGCGTTGCATATAAACTGACTGAGCATACAAGTATCTAAGTATCTGACTGAGCGGTGGTAGGCAGAAGCAGGCACGTAAACATTCATTCAAACAGCACGTTTGTGCATTTTGCCAGCAGCTCTTTGTTGTGCGTCAAGCATTGCGCTGTTTATGACTTCAAGCCTATCAACTCCCAAGATGAGGCTGGTGTAACCGATGTGAAATGGCTAGCTAGTTAGCACGCTAATAGCGTTTCAAACATCACTCGCTCTGAGCCTACTAGTAGTTGTTCCCCTTGCTCTGCATGGGTAACGCTGCTTTGATGGTGGCTGTTGTCGTTGTGTTGCTGGTTCGAGCCCAGGGAGGAGCGAGGAGAGGGACGGAAGCTATACTGTTACACTGGCAATACTAACGCGCCTATAAGAACATCCAGTAGTCAAAGGTTAATGAAATACAAATGGTATAGAGGGAAATAGTCCTATAATTCCTATAATAACTACAACCTAAAACTACTTACCTGGGAATATTGAAGACTCATGTTAAAAAGAACCACCAGCTTTCATATGTTCTCATGTTCTGAGCAAGGAACTGAAACGTTGGCTTTCTTACATAGCACTTTTACTTTCTCCTCCAACACTTTGTTTTTGCATTATTTAAACCAAATTGAACATGTTTCATTATTTACTTGAGGCTAAATTGATTTTATTGATGTATTATATCAAGTTAAAATAAGTGTTCATTCAGTATTGTTGTAATTGTCATTATTACAAATACGTTTTTAATTTTTGTAATTTTATTTTTGTAAAATCGTCCGATTAAAACGGTATCGGCTTTTTTGGTCCTCCAATAATCGGTATCGGTGTTGAAAAAGCATAAATCGGTAAAATATCTTTAGGTTAGCTCTTTAGAGCATTAAGTTAAAATTATATGGGTATACTACACCAGCTTTAGAATAAGTTGAGGTAAGCACTTAATTTGTAAAATCGGGAATTGCCAGATCAAAAGGTGAAAGGGAGCACTGGGTGACCTGGGGGACTCAATTACAACAATTACAAATCGAATATTATTTTTGGACGATATTATATCGATACATACAGAACCAGTCAAAAGTTGGGACACCTACTCATTCAACTGTTTTCTTTATTTGTACTATTTTCTACATTGTATTATAACGGTGAATACATCACAACTATGAAATAACACATATGGAATCATGTAGTAACCAAAAAAAGTGTTAAATCAAAATATATTTCATATTTGAGATTCTTCAAAGTAGCCACCCTTTGCCTTGACAGCTTTGCACTCTTGGCATTCTCTCAAGCAGCTTCACGAGGTAGTCACCTGGTGTGCCCTGTAAAAGTTAATTTGTGGAATTTCTTTCCTTAATGCGTTTCAGCCAATCAGTTGTGATGTGACAAGATAGGGGGATATACAGAAGATGGTATTTTACCAAATAGGGCTAAGTCCATATTATGGCAAGAACAGATCAAATAAGCAAAGATAAATGACAATCATAATTTTAAGATATGATGGTCAGTTAATCAAGTGCAGTCGCAAAAACCATCAAACGATATGAAACTGTCTCATGAGGACCGCCACTGAAAAGGAAGAACCAAGAGTTACCTCTGCTGCAGAGGATAAGAACATTAGCGTTACCAGCCTCAGAAATTGCAGCCCAAATAACTGCTTCACAGAGTTCAAGTAACAGACACATCAACTGTTCAGAGAAGACTGTGTGAATCAGGCCTTCATGGACCATTGTTGCAAAGAAACCATTACTAAAGGACACCAATAAGTAAACTTGCTTGTGCCAAGAAACACAGACCGGTATAAATCTATCCTTTGATCTGATGAGTCCAAATTTCAGATTTTTGGTTCAATCACCGTGTCTTTGTGAGACACAGAGTAGGTCAACAGATGATCTCTGCATGCGTGGTTCCCACCATGAATCATGGAGGAGGTGGTGCGATGGTGCTCCGCTGGTGACACTGTCAGTGACCTGACATCCACAATCACCCAACCTCAACAAAATTGAGATGGTGTGGTATGAGTTGGACCGCAGAGTGAAGGAAAAGCAGCCAACAAGTGCTCAGCATATGTGGGAATTACTTCAATACTGTTGGAAAAGCATACCAGGTGAAGCTGGTTGAGAGAATGCCAAGAGTGTGCAAAGCTGTCATCATGGCAAATTGTGGCTACTTTGAAGAACATAATATATTTATTTGTTTAACAATTTTTTGGTTACTACATTATTCCATTTGTATCGTGTCATAGTTTTGATGTCCTCATTTTTACCCCCTAGAGTCGTTGACGCACTGGTGTGTCAATCCTAGTTACATAAAATCAAAATCCATACGTTAAAAATACACACAACGCATCCGCCAGTGTCGCACTTCCGCATCTGCACTGAAAAAGTGGCAAAGCTAGAGCGGTGTTGGTCAGACCATGTAAAATCCCGTTTTGTTATACGACCTCCACGTCAGTAGACTCGTCTGAAATCGATACTGTCAATGTGGCACCTTCTGTTTAATAGCATCCAAACCGTTTGGGCTACAATATACTGGGATTCGTCTGAAAGTAACAGGTAAATTAATGAAAGTATGAAGGTAGTTGTGTCTACCCAAAAAAAGGTTTAAATGTAGTGATGCACCGATATGACACTTTCGGCCGATACCAATATCTGATAAGTTCCTAGCCAAAAAAAACAATACCGATAACCGATATTTAAAATGTTTGCAGCCTTTAAAGCATTCTAGTACAGTTAAATAGTTACACGCATTGGTCTAAGGCACTGCATCTCAGTGAAAGAGGCATCACTACAGTCGCTGGTTCGAATCCAGGCTGTATCAAATCCGGACATGATTGTGAGTCCCATAGGGCGGCGCACAATTGGCCCACCGTCGTCCGGGTTTGGCCGGGGTAGGCAGTCATTGTAAATAAGAATTTGTTATCTGACTTGCCTAGTTAAATAAAGGTTACACACTCACCAAAAGGTTATTTTGTTGGCATTTACATATGTCCCCATTACCAGTAAAACATACTTTTTTTTTTTTACTTTCTTATTTTTAAACTTTATTGCTTTTTCATTGTTCATTTGTTCAGTCAACACTATTTGAAATGTCAAATAAGCTTGTTGACCAATCAGGATCTGAATATGACTGCAAGTCACATAATAATTTAACGAGTTCATTGATTACACCATCACAATGATTCATCGATATGTATGCTATGATGCTGGTAAAGTTGTCTCGCGCACATTAAAAGAAAAAGCTAGCTTGCTCATGGATGCAAACAAATGTTCTTCCCCACAAATTACTGTGCCTAATCCTAGCAAAATGACATTGTTTCAGTAGCTATCGTTAGCTAGCTAACTAACTATACAGCTAAGTGTCATCTAAAAATAGCCCTAATATATAAGTTCTTATTTAATTAAATGGTGGTCAGCCCCATCTATGCTTAGCTTTGGGAAACAGGGTTAAGTAGCTGGCTAGCCATTTATTTTCATAAACTGAAGATCAATTTCAATAAGCGAACAACAATACTTAAAAGGATTCCTAAATCATTGCTAATACGAATGAAAATGACTGCAGTTTCTATTGGTCATCGTTTTCAGGCTGGGTGTATTGGTGCCATCTAGGTACCAAGCTACAGCTAGCTAGTTGTTCCTCCTTTAAAAGTAGCGTCATACTGCGGCACACCTTGCGTGCTGTCGCAGCATTCTGTGGCACGTCATTTAATTCTCAGCCATTTTTTCTGTTACTGCAAGTTATTGCTAGTTTGACCACCAGAGGGCATCTTTGAGAAGCATTTGATAGTATTCCGTATCTGCATAAGCAGAGAATTTAAAACCTTTTTTGTATTAACATAATATATATATGGGATTGACTAAGAAATTTGGCTTAATTAATTTGATTAATATTATGGTATTTCTATTCAGAAAAAAAAATGAAACCCTCAGGTTTTCCGTTAGGATGGAATGTAAATACAGCGCTATACAACTGCATTTTGAAAGTTTATTATTTTATAAACACATTTCGTTAATTAGGCTACTGTGCATTCTACAATACATACTGTAGTAAACATGGGAAAGTGCTTAATTCCTTACATAAGGGAGAGGAGGCCATGTCTGTACCACAGAATGAGGGGCACGTGGGAGACCGGGGTTCAAATCCCCATTGGGGAGGAAGGTGTAGGCTGTCCTTGTAAATAGGAATTTCTACTTAACTGATTCCATATGTGATTTCAATGTTGTGATGTCTTCACTATTACTCTACAATGTAGAAAATAGTACAAATATAGAAAGATCCTGGAATGAGTAGGTGTCAACTTTTGATTGGTACTTGCTGGAATGGAAAATGACGGTCGGCAGTACAGTACTGGGCTATTTACGAGGAAGGAGTAGGCTGTCCTTGTAAATAAGAATTCTCTCATAATTGACTTGCCGAGTTAAATAAAAGGTTACACTAGGAGCATAACATTTCTGCACCCTAATTTTCTAATTCTTGTCTAACCAATACCCAAATGGATGCAAACATATTTATTTCACTTAAACATCCGCATTTGAATGTTCTTTCTCGTTATTTTATTAACGAAAGCATAAAGACGTTGAACAAATATTGTATTGCTGTTTTGAATTGTAACACTTTAGAGCACTTAAGCATCGAATTCATTGCAGGTTCAGGGATTTTCACAACAGTAGCCTGGTTATAAAAAGTCTATTGTCCATCCTGCTAATAGGAAACATTTGCATGATGGGCTACACCTGCTACAGTTGTGATGTCATCACTATTATTCTACCATGTAGAAAGTAGTAAAAATATAGAAAAATCCTTGAATGAGTAGGTGTGTCCAAACTTTTGACTGGTACTTGCTTAATTAATTTGATTAATATTATGGTGTTTCTATTCCATGAAAAACACTCCAGGTTTCTATTAGGATGGAACGGAAAATATGGCACTGTACAACGTGATGTCCGGCAGTACATTGAGACAAGCACGAAACATGGATTATTTTGCTAAATAGTACTGGGCTATTTAGCTAAAGAATCCCTGTTTCGTGCTTGTCTCAGAGCAGCACGAAACAGTGCTAAAAAAGTTATAGGCTTTTGCTTCTAACTTCAATGTGCTCTTTAAATAAGACCTACACCATTTTTAACAGTATATCTAAAAAATATATTTTTTAGAAACTTAAGGATTGGAGGACTCAATATTAATATCTAAGGGGCATTTTCCGTTAGATATTCTCACAGATCCTAAGGGTCTTTTAAATAATTCTAAATTAATTAATAATAATCGCTGTGTTTAAAAAGTAACGGCATTTTGGAGATTTCATTTTCATTTAACCTAGAGTGAGCGAGAAAAAGGCAATTATTGAACATTGGGTGAGACTCTCACTAATTTGTAAATAAACTCGATTATTTAGCAGATATCACTTGCTTATAGTCAGTCAGTCAACCCATATCTTAAGAATATCATGGAATATTTGAACATTTTCATTTCTCCATGCTTGTCTCAGAGAAGCGCGAAACGGTGCTGAAATAGATGGTCACAGCGGGAAGGCTATGTATTCTGTGCCCACTCGTGGTATCTCTCTTCGGTTACACATCCTTGGAATAGCAGAACATAATGGTCCGGGCAGACCTTACTGTGCCTGGTGAGCAGTTGTCAAGTTCTTTTGTCAGAAGAGGAATGGAAATGTCAGGGTGAAACGAAAACCTGACGAACCCGCCACATAGTGTATGTTGACTCTGCCTGTCGGAGGTGGAATTCCAGAGCTCACAGGTGTGCCTGGCATGGACTGACGCCATCTCGTTCCTTTTCAACGCGTGAGTGAGTCAATGACTATTCAAGCCATTGACTCACTGATGAATGAAGATGAGCGATCGGCAAAGGCAATCTGTAATCTGCGGGCATCACAGCTCGGTAAGAAATGTTTATTTATTGAATCTTTTTTTTTAATTCTTCAGAACATTGACCATGTGTGCTCGCACTCATTTTGTACTGTTCTGTAGTTTCGACCCAATGATTTGTCTGACAAAGAACTTTGCATCCTGCAGGCCGAGGCATGGATCAAAGCTGGCGAGATATTCAATAACGTCATCTACACATTAGTGTTCTTTCGCGGGTCTCTTTGGTAGCAGTTCATCTAGTGTTTTCCTCAATGCCAAATTAAGAGCTTCATCCACACATTGTGGAGAATGGTTTCTAAGAAGAGGATAATTGCACATCTCCGCTGCTTTTTCTAGATAGTCCCGAAAATTATTTATTGCAAGTTAGGGAGGAGGGGGGATTTCACACCTAGCTTGGCTAAGACCATTCTTTAGTAAAGGTTGAACAGTGTATTGTTCAGCTAATAGCCCATCCTGCTATGCTTATGAAAACTAATAATAATTTTTTCCCTTTTACACATTAAGATTCCAATTAAGTGCTTTTAGCCACAATCCGCCCTAACCCCAATTAATATATTTGCGTGCTGGACTTGATGTTGAGGGTTCGAAACCTGCTCCCTGCTTGCTATAATTAATGAGTTTGATACACCTAGTGTTGGATATGGCTGGGGGAAAAGATCTTGCTAAACAGCGATTTTCATAAATTAACTTTTTGTCAATCGTTTGTCTCTACATTAACTAACATATTCCTCTCAACTGTACATGTTTTGCTTGACTTTTTCTAACTACATACATTTGCTACCCCGTAATGTTTTGCCAGCCATCTTTGCTGATGTCACCAGGGACCAGTGGCCCGCGTCAAATTTGTCATTGGAACCACTCGATATGATTGGTCACATAAAAACCTTGGTACCCAAATGCATAATGAGAGCTCTAAACTCCCCCTTGTGGTGGTCTGGAGCAATGAAGCTGTGACGCTGGGTACCTCTAAGTCCCACAGTGTAAGCACGCAACTTTTAAAGCAGGAACCACTGTAGCTACCCCAGAAGTTGTGGTCAAACAAAATTATGCTTTATTACTCACGCAATATTGTAAACACATCGTTCGTGGCCGGTGTTCGCAGACTTTTTTGTACAGCTTTAACTGTACTACTGTATCTTTTTTGACACGCAAAGACCCAAACGGTGTTCCATAGTATGTATGTCGTGGAGCTAATAGCAGTGATGCTATTACTGTGTAACTCCGGTAGGGCAACATCTGAACAAAAGCGCACTTGGTAGTGTGTACTGGTGCTCAACCTGTCAACATCACCCACGACAGAGAGTTGATTGTCAAGGGCAATGAATTCCATTATCTTGGCTTTAATGGATTTCGCCTTTGAGTTGTCGAGCTGAAATGTTCTTACTCTTTCAAGTAACTGCTCAACTTGTTGACTGCTCGATCCACACAGCAGACATTGTGGGCTAGGTTAGGAATGCTGTGTTGCACTAGTAGCGCAAAATTGTACATTGCGTCATTACGTCATATAGGTACGCACGGTAGCTTTGACATCGGTTTGCACATCGGCGTTAAACTAGACAAAATCGGGCCAACACTGATGTTGGCATTTTTAGCTAATATCATCCAATTCCCATATGTTCACCGATATATCATGCATCCCTAGCAGTGATAGGAGAAAACTGAGGATGGCGCAACACCACCACAGTTAATCCACAATACTAACCTAAATGACAGAATTAAAATATTCTGTACAGGCTTCTTTTCAAACATGTATCCTGTAAGGCACTAATGTAAAACTGCAAAAAAATAATAATAATCAGGAAAGAAGTTAACACTTTGTATTCATCTTTGGGGCAAATCCAATATAACGCGTCAGAGTACCACTCTTCATATTTTCAAGCATGGTGGCTGCTGCAAATGATGCACAATCCAGGTGTGGAAAGCTCTTAGACTTACCAGAAAGACTGCCAAAGGTGATTCTAACATGTATTGACTCAGGGGTGTGAATACTTATTTAATTTAAATATCTTTAATTTTCAATAAAAGTAGTAAAAATGTCTAAAAACATGTTTTCACTGTTAATATGAGGTAGTGTGTGTAAATGGGTGAGAAAAATACAGCAGATGCCAATTCTGTTCACATTTCTGCCAGAACCCTAAAAGGAAAACTATCCCTGACCCTGGCAGTTTGACCCTTCTTCACCCGGGTGTAACACTATCCAATCAAATGGAGCCAAGGAGTTGGGCAGAGCATTCCTTCTAGATCAACCGAATATTCACAGTGAGACAAACTGCAGATGGTAGAATCTGGGTCAAGGGGAATACAGCCAGGCAGTCACAAACATGCACTAGTCAGCCGCGGGCTGATTTTCATCCGAGGGGATGGTTGGGGGGACCGGAGCATAATTATAATAATGTGTACCCAGCAAATTGACACAAAAAGAGATTGTATTGAACATAAGTAATTTTATACACTGATTACATTGAAACACAATAATGTATATTTGTAGGAATACTCTAAAAACAGATTTCCAGAAGTATAATAACTTGATTGAATTCTTGGTGATTTACCATCCTTTTTTCACATGTGCACTAGTCTTTCAACTTTGCTCTCTTCTGTTCTGAGTGCAATATTAGAGTGCTACTGGAAATCAGGCCAGGGAAGGAAATTCCACTATCTTGCTTTCCAGTCTGAATCAAGGTTCAACAAAAAAAGAATGACATGCAGAGAGCGTGTTAGGGCAGATTTATATTAGTAAAATATGTTCAGTGAGAGCCCTCTTCAACATTTGCAACTGTTCTGTTTACACTAGCCTTGAATGTGGTGTGACCAAAGCCACATTTCTGCTTAATGTGTGAATGCAGCTAATAGCATACCGTAAATACTATTGATGCACCAATATGACATTTTTGGCCGATACCGATATCCGATATGCTCCTTGTCAAAAACAAAAGTTAAAAAAATACTGATAACCGATATTTACAATTTGTGGCCTTTTAAGCATTCTAGAACAGTTAAATAGTTCACACACAGGAACGCAGCGGTCTAAGGCACTGCATCTCAGTGCAAAAGGCATC